>NW_027593097.1:5000-38808 GCF_964213995.1 Mustelus asterias
AGGAAGAGCCCACACTTCCCCCACGAGGCACAGGAAGAGCCCACACTTCACCCGCCCCCCCCCCCCACCCCCCAAGGCACAAGAACTCTCAGGACCTGGGTGTCCTTGTGCAGGAATCTCAAGGAGTTGGTTTGCAGGTGCAGCGGGTAATTAAGAAGGTAAATGGAATTTTGTCCTTCAGTGCGAGAGGGATGGAGTTTAAAAACAGCGAGGTTATGTTGCAGCTGTATAAGGTGCTGGTGAGGCCACACCTGGAGTACTGGGTACAGTTTTGGTCTCCTTACTTGAGAAAGGATATACTGGCACTGGAGGAGGTGCAGAGGAGATTCACTCGGTTGATTCCAGAGTTGAGAGGGTTGGCTTATGAGGAGAGACTGAGTAGACTGGGGCTATACTCATTGGAATTCAGAAGAGTGAGGGGGAGATCTCATAGAAACATATAAGATTATGAAGGGAATAGATAAGATAGAAGCAGGGAAGTTGTTTCCACTGGCGGGTGAAACTAGAACGAGGGGGCATGGCCTCAAAATAAGGGGGAGCAGATTTGGGACTGAGTTGAGGAGGAACTTCTTCACACAAAGGGGTTGTGAATCTGTGGGATTCCCTGCCCAGTTGAGGCTTCCTCGGTGAATGTTTTTAAGGCAAGGGTAGATAGATTTTTGAAGGAATTAAGGGTTATGGTGAGCGGGCGGGTAAGTGGAGCTGAGTCCACGAAAAGATCAGCCATGATCTTATAGAATGGCGGAGCAGGCTCGAGGGGCCAGATGGCCTACTCCTGATCCTAGTTCTTATTCTGCTAAACTCCCGAGTAATACAACCCCAGACTATTTAGTCTTCTTCACCAAGATTTAGCCCGGTGAATCTCCTTTGAACTGCCTCCAATGTTACTCTATCCCTTTTTTAAGGTAAGGGGTCCAAAACTGTCCGCAGTGTTCCAAGTGAGACCTCAGCACGGTGGGTTGGCACTGCTGCCTCAGAGTGCCAGGGACCCGGGTTCGATTCCCGGCTCGGGTCACTGTCTGTGCGGAGTCTGCACATTCTCCCCATGTCTGCGTGGGTTTCCTCCGGGTGCTCCGGTTTCCTCCCACAGTCTGAAAGACGTGCCGGTTAGGGTGCATTGGGCCGTGCTAAATTCTCCCTCAGTGTTACCCGAACAGGCGCCAGAATGTGGCGACCAGCGGATTTTCACAGTAACTTCATTGCAGTGTTAATGTAAGCCGACTTGTGACACTAATAAATAAACTTTAAACTTTACACACACACACAAACACATTCTCTCTCTCTCTCACAGAAATAAACTAAACTACAATTGTGACAAAACCTCCATATTCGTAAGCTCCAACCCCGTTACGTTAAAGGCTAAATACCATTTGCCTTCTGGACGACTTGTTGGAACTGGTTTGAGCTTTTTATGATTCATGCACTCGAACACCCAGATCCCTCTGTACTTCAGGCAGAGGGATCTGGGTGTACAGGTACACAGGTCACTGAAAGTGGCAACGCAGGTGGAGAAGGTAGTCAAGAAGGCAGACGGCATGCTTGCCTTCATCGACCGGGGTATTGAGTTTAAACATTGGCAAGTCATGTTGCAGCTTTATAGAACCTTAGTTAGGCCGCACTTGGAATATAGTGTTCAATTCTGGTCGCCATACTACCAGAAGGATGTGGAGGCTTTGGAGAGGGTACGGAAAAGATTTACCAGGATGTTGCCTGGGATGGAGGGCATTAGCTATGAGGAGAGGTTGGAGAAACTTGGTTTGTTCCCACTGGAACGACGGAGGTTGAGGGGAGACCTGATAGAAGTCTACAAGATTATGAGGGACAGAGTGGAGAGTCAGAAGCTTTTTCCCCAGGGTGGAAGAGTCAGTTACTCGGGGGGCACAGGTTTAAGGTGCGAGGGGCAAGGTTTAAAGGAGATGTACGAGGCAGATTTTTTACACAGAGGGTGGTGGGTGCCTGGAACTCGCTGCCGGGGGAGGGAGTGGAAGCGGATACGGTCGTGAGTTTTAAGGGGCGTCTTGACAAGTACCTGAATAGGATGGGAATAGAGGGATATGGTCCCCGGAAGGGTAGGGGGTTTTAGTTCAGTCGGGGCAGCATGGTCGGTGCAGGAGGGGCCGAAGGGCGTGTTCCTGTGCTGTAAATTTCTTTGCTATTTTTTTCACCCATTCCCTGATCTCTGTCTCTCTCTCTCTCTCTCCGCAGCCTGCCCTGTAGGGTTCTACAAGAATTCAATTGGCCAATCTCGATGCATTGAGTGTCCACAGCACAGCAACACCCAAGCGGAGGGGGCAAGCTCCTGCCCATGTGACCAGAACTTCTACAGAGGGAGTGGGGAGCTACTGGGACAACCCTGTGCCAGTGAGTGAGGGGAGAGGGAGCTTTACTCCATATCTAACCCCGTGCTGTACCTGTCCTGGGAGTGTTTGATGGGGGACAGTGTAGAGGGAGCTTTACTCTGTATCGAACCCCGTGCTGTACCTGTCCTGGGGGTGTTTGATGGGGGACAGTGTAGAGGGAGCTTTACTCCGTATCTAACCCCGTGCTGTACCTGTCCTGGGAGTGTTTGATGGGGACAGTGTAGAGGGAGCTTTACTCTGTATCTAACCCCGTGCTGTACCTGTCCTGGGAGTGTTTGATGGGGACAGTGGAGAGGGAGCTTTACTCCATATCTAACGCCGTGCTGTACCTGTCCTGGGAGTGTTTGATGGGGACAGTGTAGAGGGAGCTTTACTCTGTATCTAACCCCGTGCTGTACCTGTCCTGGGAGTGTTTGATGGGGGGGACAGTGTAGAGGGAGCTTTACTCTGTATCTAACCCCGTGCTGTACCTGTCCTGGGAGTGTTTGATGGGGGACAGTGTAGAGGGAGCTTTACTCCGTATCTAACCACGTGCTGTACCTGTCCTGGGAGTGTTTGATGGGGACAGTGTAGAGGGAGCTTTACTCCGTATCTAACCACGTGCTGTACCTGTTCTGGGAGTGTTTGATGGGGACAGTGTAGAGGGAGCTTTACTCTGTATCTAACCCCGTGCTGTACCTGTCCTGGGGGTGTTTGATGGGGACAGTGTAGAGGGAGCTTTACTCTGTATCTAACCCCGTGCTGTACCTGTCCTGGGAGTGTTGGTTGGGGGACAGTGTAGAGGGAGCTTTACTCTGTATCGAACCCCGTGCTGTACCTGTCCTGGGAGTGTTTGATGGGGACAGTGTAGAGGGAGCTTTACTCTGTATCTAACCCCGTGCTGTATCTGTCCTGGGAGAGTTTGATGGGGGACAGTGTAGAGGGAGCTTTACTCTGTATCTAACCCCGTGCTGTACCTGTCCTGGGAGTGTTTGATGGGGGACAGTGTAGAGGGAGCTTTACTCCGTATCTAACCCCGTGCTGTACCTGTCCTGGGAGTGTTTGATGGGGACAGTGTAGAGGGAGCTTTACTCTGTATCTAACCCCGTGCTGTACCTGTCCTGGGAGTGTTTGATGGGGACAGTGTAGAGGGAGCTTTACTCTGTATCTAACCCCGTGCTGTCCCTGTCCTGGGAGTGTTTGATGGGGGACAGTGTAGAGGGAGCTTTACTCTGTATCTAACCCCGTGCTGTGTCTGTCCTGGGAGTGTTTGATGGGGACAGTGTAGAGGGAGCTTTACTCTGTATCTAACCCCGTGCTGTACCTGTCCTGGGAGTGTTTGATGGGGACAGTGTAGAGGGAGCTTTACTCTGTATCTCACCCCGTGCTGTACCTGTCCTGGGAGTGTTTGATGGGGACAGTGTAGAGGGAGCTTTACTCTGTATCTAACCCCGTGCTGTACCTGTCCTGGGAGTGTTTGATGGGAACAGTGTAGAGGGAGCTTTACTCTGTATCTAACCCCGTGCTGTACCTGTCCTGGGAGTGTTTGATGGGGGACAGTGTAGAGAGAGCTTTACTCTGTATCTAACCCCGTGCTGTACCTGTCCTGGGAGTGTTTAATTGGGACAGTGTAGAGGGAGCTTTACTCTGTATCTAACCCCGTGCTGTACCTGTCCTGGGAGTGTTTGATGGGAACAGTGTAGAGGGAGCTTTACTCTGTATCTAACCCCGTGCTGTACCTGTCCTGGGAGTGTTTGATGGGAACAGTGTAGAGGGAGCTTTACTCTGTATCTAACCCCGTGCTGTACCTGTCCTGGGAGTGTTTGATGGGGGACAGTGTAGAGAGAGCTTTACTCTGTATCTAACCCCGTGCTGTACCTGTCCTGGGAGTGTTTGATGGGGACAGTGTAGAGGGAGCTTTACTCTGTATCTAACCCCGTGCTGTACCTGTCCTGGGAGTGTTTGATGGGAACAGTGAAGGGGGAGCTTTACTCTGTATCTAACCCCGTGCTGTACCTGTCCTGGGAGTGTTTGATGGGGACAGTGTAGAGGGAGCTTTACTCTGTATCTAACCCCGTGCTGTACCTGTCCTGGGAGTGTTTGATGGGGGACAGTGTAGAGGCAGCTTTACTCTGTATCTAACCCCATGCTGTACCTGTCCTGGGAGTGTTTGATGGGAACAGTGCAGAGGGAGCTTTACTCTGTATCTAACCCCGTGCTGTACCTGTCCTGGGAGTGTTTGATGGGAACAGTGCAGAGGGAGCTTTACTCTGTATCTAACCCCGTGCTGTACCTGTCCTGGGAGTGTTTGATGGGGACAGTGTAGAGGGAGCTTTACTCTGTATCTAACCCCATGCTGTACCTGTCCTGGGAGTGTTTGATGGGGACAGTGTAGAGGGAGCTTTACTCTGTATCTAACCCCGTGCTGTACCTGTCCCGGGAGTGTTTGATGGGGGACAGTGTAGAGGGAGCTTTACTCTGTATCTAACCCCGTGCTGTACCTGACCTGGGAGTGTTTGATGGGGGACAGTGTAGAGGGAGCTTTACTCTGTATCTAACCCCGTGCTGTACCTGTCCTGGGAGTGTTTGATGGGGGACAGTGTAGAGGGAGCTTTACTCTGTATCTAACCCCGTGCTGTACCTGTCCTGGGAGTGTTTGATGGGGACAGTGTAGAGGGAGCTTTACTCTGTATCTAACCCCGTGCTGTACCTGTCCTGGGAGTGTTTGATGGGGGACAGTGTAGATGGAGCTTTACTCTGTATCTAACCCCGTGCTGTGCCTGTCCTGGGAGTGTTTGATGGGGACAGTGTAGAGGGAGCTTTACTCTGTATCTAACCCCGTGCTGTACCTGTCCTGGGAGTGTTTGATGGGGGACAGTGTAGAGGGAGCTTTACTCTGTATCTAACCCCGTGCTGTCCCTGTCCCGGGAGTGTTTGATGGGGACAGTGTAGAGTGAGCTTTACTCTGTATCTAACCCCGTGCTGTACCTGTCCTGGGAGTGTTTGATGGGGGACAGTGTAGAGGGAGCTTTACTCTGTATCTAACCCCGTGCTGTACCTGTCCTGGGAGTGTTTGATGGGGACAGTGTAGAGGGAGCTTTACTCTGTATCTAACCCCGTGCTGTACCTGTCCTGGGAGTGTTTGATGGGGGACAGTGTAGAGGGAGCTTTACTCTGTATCTAACCCCGTGCTGTACCTGTCCTGGGGGTGTTTGATGGGGGACAGTGTAGAGGGAGCTTTACTCTGTATCGAACCCCGTGCTGTACCTGTCCTGGGAGTGTTTGATGGGGGACAGTGTAGAGGGAGCTTTACTCTGTATCGAACCCCGTGCTGTACCTGTCCTGGGAGTGTTTGATGGGGACAGTGTGGAGGGAGCTTTACTCTGTATCTAACCCCGTGCTGTACCTGTCCTGGGAGTGTTTGATGGGGGACAGTGTAGAGGGAGCTTTACTCTGTATCTAACCCGGGCTGTACCTGTCCTGGGAGTGTTTGATGGGGACAGTGTAGAGGGAGCTTTACTCTGTATCTAACCCCGTGCTGAACCTGTCCTGGGAGTGTTTGATGGGGACAGTGTAGAGGGAGCTTTACTCTGTATCTAACCCCGTGCTGTACCTGTCCTGGGTGTGTTTGATGGGGACAGTGTAGAGGGAGCTTTACTCTGTATCTAACCCCGTGCTGTCCCTGTCCTGGGAGTGTTTGATGGGGACAGTGTAGAGGGAGCTTTACTCTGTATCTAACCCCGTGCTGTACCTGTCCTGGGGGTGTTTGATGGGGACAGTGTAGAGGGAGCTTTACTCTGTATCTAACCCCGTGCTGTACCTGTCCTGGGGGTGTTTGATGGGGACAGTGTAGAGGGAGCTTTACTCTGTATCTAACCCCGTGCTGTACCTGTCCTGGGAGTGTTGGTTGGGGGACAGTGTAGAGGGAGCTTTACTCTGTATCTAACCCCGTGCTGTACCTGTCCTGGGAGTGTTTGATGGGGGACAGTGTAGATGGAGCTTTACTCTGTATCTAACCCCGTGCTGTGCCTGTCCTGGGAGTGTTTGATGGGGACAGTGTAGAGGGAGCTTTACTCTGTATCTAACCCCGTGCTGTACCTGTCCTGGGAGTGTTTGATGGGGGACAGTGTAGAGGGAGCTTTACTCTGTATCTAACCCCGTGCTGTCCCTGTCCCGGGAGTGTTTGATGGGGACAGTGTAGAGTGAGCTTTACTCTGTATCTAACCCCGTGCTGTACCTGTCCTGGGAGTGTTTGATGGGGGACAGTGTAGAGGGAGCTTTACTCTGTATCTAACCCCGTGCTGTACCTGTCCTGGGAGTGTTTGATGGGGACAGTGTAGAGGGAGCTTTACTCTGTATCTAACCCCGTGCTGTACCTGTCCTGGGAGTGTTTGATGGGGGACAGTGTAGAGGGAGCTTTACTCTGTATCTAACCCCGTGCTGTACCTGTCCTGGGAGTGTTTGATGGGGGACAGTGTAGAGGGAGCTTTACTCTGTATCGAACCCCGTGCTGTACCTGTCCTGGGAGTGTTTGATGGGGGACAGTGTAGAGGGAGCTTTACTCTGTATCGAACCCCGTGCTGTACCTGTCCTGGGAGTGTTTGATGGGGACAGTGTGGAGGGAGCTTTACTCTGTATCTAACCCCGTGCTGTACCTGTCCTGGGAGTGTTTGATGGGGGACAGTGTAGAGGGAGCTTTACTCTGTATCTAACCCGGGCTGTACCTGTCCTGGGAGTGTTTGATGGGGACAGTGTAGAGGGAGCTTTACTCTGTATCTAACCCCGTGCTGAACCTGTCCTGGGAGTGTTTGATGGGGACAGTGTAGAGGGAGCTTTACTCTGTATCTAACCCCGTGCTGTACCTGTCCTGGGTGTGTTTGATGGGGACAGTGTAGAGGGAGCTTTACTCTGTATCTAACCCCGTGCTGTCCCTGTCCTGGGAGTGTTTGATGGGGACAGTGTAGAGGGAGCTTTACTCTGTATCTAACCCCGTGCTGTACCTGTCCTGGGGGTGTTTGATGGGGACAGTGTAGAGGGAGCTTTACTCTGTATCTAACCCCGTGCTGTACCTGTCCTGGGGGTGTTTGATGGGGACAGTGTAGAGGGAGCTTTACTCTGTATCTAACCCCGTGCTGTACCTGTCCTGGGAGTGTTGGTTGGGGGACAGTGTAGAGGGAGCTTTACTCTGTATCGAACCCCGTGCTGTACCTGTCCTGGGAGTGTTTGATGGGGACAGTGTAGAGGGAGCTTTACTCTGTATCTAACCCCGTGCTGTATCTGTCCTGGGAGAGTTTGATGGGGGACAGTGTAGAGGGAGCTTTACTCTGTATCTAACCCCGTGCTGTACCTGTCCTGGGAGTGTTTGATGGGGGACAGTGTAGAGGGAGCTTTACTCCGTATCTAACCCCGTGCTGTACCTGTCCTGGGAGTGTTTGATGGGGACAGTGTAGAGGGAGCTTTACTCTGTATCTAACCCCGTGCTGTACCTGTCCTGGGAGTGTTTGATGGGGACAGTGTAGAGGGAGCTTTACTCTGTATCTAACCCCGTGCTGTCCCTGTCCTGGGAGTGTTTGATGGGGGACAGTGTAGAGGGAGCTTTACTCTGTATCTAACCCCGTGCTGTATCTGTCCTGGGAGTGTTTGATGGGGACAGTGTAGAGGGAGCTTTACTCTGTATCTAACCCCGTGCTGTACCTGTCCTGGGAGTGTTTGATGGGGACAGTGTAGAGGGAGCTTTACTCTGTATCTCACCCCGTGCTGTACCTGTCCTGGGAGTGTTTGATGGGGACAGTGTAGAGGGAGCTTTACTCTGTATCTAACCCCGTGCTGTACCTGTCCTGGGAGTGTTTGATGGGAACAGTGTAGAGGGAGCTTTACTCTGTATCTAACCCCGTGCTGTACCTGTCCTGGGAGTGTTTGATGGGGGACAGTGTAGAGAGAGCTTTACTCTGTATCTAACCCCGTGCTGTACCTGTCCTGGGAGTGTTTAATTGGGACAGTGTAGAGGGAGCTTTACTCTGTATCTAACCCCGTGCTGTACCTGTCCTGGGAGTGTTTGATGGGAACAGTGTAGAGGGAGCTTTACTCTGTATCTAACCCCGTGCTGTACCTGTCCTGGGAGTGTTTGATGGGAACAGTGTAGAGGGAGCTTTACTCTGTATCTAACCCCGTGCTGTACCTGTCCTGGGAGTGTTTGATGGGGGACAGTGTAGAGAGAGCTTTACTCTGTATCTAACCCCGTGCTGTACCTGTCCTGGGAGTGTTTGATGGGGACAGTGTAGAGGGAGCTTTACTCTGTATCTAACCCCGTGCTGTACCTGTCCTGGGAGTGTTTGATGGGAACAGTGTAGGGGGAGCTTTACTCTGTATCTAACCCCGTGCTGTACCTGTCCTGGGAGTGTTTGATGGGGACAGTGTAGAGGGAGCTTTACTCTGTATCTAACCCCGTGCTGTACCTGTCCTGGGAGTGTTTGATGGGGGACAGTGTAGAGGCAGCTTTACTCTGTATCTAACCCCGTGCTGTACCTGTCCTGGGAGTGTTTGATGGGAACAGTGTAGAGGGAGCTTTACTCTGTATCTAACCCCATGCTGTACCTGTCCTGGGAGTGTTTGATGGGAACAGTGCAGAGGGAGCTTTACTCTGTATCTAACCCCGTGCTGTACCTGTCCTGGGAGTGTTTGATGGGGACAGTGTAGAGGGAGCTTTACTCTGTATCTAACCCCGTGCTGCACCTGTCCTGGGAGTGGTTGATGGGAACAGTGTAGAGGGAGCTTTACTCTGTATCTAACCCCGTGCTGTACCTGTCCTGGGAGTGTTTGATGGGAACAGTGCAGAGGGAGCTTTACTCTGTATCTAACCCCGTGCTGTACCTGTCCTGGGAGTGTTTGATGGGAACAGTGCAGAGGGAGCTTTACTCTGTATCTAACCCCGTGCTGTACCTGTCCTGGGAGTGTTTGATGGGGACAGTGTAGAGGGAGCTTTACTCTGTATCTAACCCCATGCTGTACCTGTCCTGGGAGTGTTTGATGGGGACAGTGTAGAGGGAGCTTTACTCTGTATCTAACCCCGTGCTGTACCTGTCCCGGGAGTGTTTGATGGGGGACAGTGTAGAGGGAGCTTTACTCTGTATCTAACCCCGTGCTGTACCTGTCCTGGGAGTGTTTGATGGGGGACAGTGTAGAGGGAGCTTTACTCTGTATCTAACCCCGTGCTGTACCTGTCCTGGGAGTGTTTGATGGGGGACAGTGTAGAGGGAGCTTTACTCTGTATCTAACCCCGTGCTGTACCTGTCCTGGGAGTGTTTGATGGGGACAGTGTAGAGGGAGCTTTACTCTGTATCTAACCCCGTGCTGTACCTGTCCTGGGAGTGTTTGATGGGGGACAGTGTAGATGGAGCTTTACTCTGTATCTAACCCCGTGCTGTGCCTGTCCTGGGAGTGTTTGATGGGGACAGTGTAGAGGGAGCTTTACTCTGTATCTAACCCCGTGCTGTACCTGTCCTGGGAGTGTTTGATGGGGGACAGTGTAGAGGGAGCTTTACTCTGTATCTAACCCCGTGCTGTCCCTGTCCCGGGAGTGTTTGATGGGGACAGTGTAGAGGGAGCTTTACTCTGTATCTAACCCCGTGCTGTACCTGTCCTGGGAGTGTTTGATGGGGGACAGTGTAGAGGGAGCTTTACTCTGTATCTAACCCCGTGCTGTACCTGTCCTGGGAGTGTTTGATGGGGACAGTGTAGAGGGAGCTTTACTCTGTATCTAACCCCGTGCTGTACCTGTCCTGGGAGTGTTTGATGGGGGACAGTGTGGAGGGAGCTTTACTCTGTATCTAACCCCGTGCTGTACCTGTCCTGGGAGTGTTTGATGGGGACAGTGTAGAGGGAGCTTTACTCTGTATCTAACCCCGTGCTGTACCTGTCCTGGGAGTGTTTGATGGGGGACAGCGTAGAGGGAGCTTTACTCTGTATCTAACCCCGTGCTGTACCTGTCCTGGGAGTGTTTGATGGGAACAGTGTAGAGGGAGCTTTACTCTGTATCTAACCCCGTGCTGTACCTGTCCTGGGAGTGTTTGATGGGGGACAGTGTAGAGGGAGCTTTACTCTGTATCTAACCCCGTGCTGTACCTGTCCTGGGAGTGTTTGATGGGAACAGTGTAGAGGGAGCTTTACTCTGTATCTAACCCCGTGCTGTACCTGTCCTGGGAGTGTTTGATGGGGACAGTGTAGAGGGAGCTTTACTCTGTATCTAACCCCGCGCTGTACCTGTCCTGGGAGTGTTTGATGGGGGACAGTGTAGAGGGAGCTTTACTCTGTATCTAACCCCGTGCTGTCCCTGTCCTGGGAGTGTTTGATGGGGACAGTGTAGAGGGAGCTTTACTCTGTATCTAACCCCGTGCTGTACCTGTCCTGGGAGTGTTTGATGGGGGACAGTGTAGAGGGAGCTTTACTCTGTATCTAACCCCGTGCTGTACCTGTCCTGGGAGTGTTTGATGGGGACAGTGTAGAGGGAGCTTTACTCTGTATCTAACCCCGTGCTGTACCTGTCCTGGGAGTGTTTGATGGGAACAGTGCCTCAGTCCGTCAGTTGTCTGTATATATTCTGTCTAATTGCTCTCTCTCTCTCTCTCTCTCTCCCTCTCTCTGTCTCTCCCCCAGGTCCCCCGACTGCCCCACAGAATGTCAGTGCACTGCTCCTGGGTTCTAAGGTCACCCTCTCCTGGCGGACACCCCTGGATTCTGGAGGGAGGGCCGACCTGAGTTATACTGTGAGCTGCGAGAGGTGTAGCTGGGACTCGGCGAGCTGCGATCCCTGTGTGGGTGATCTGAGTGCGCAGCCCGCCTGGTGGGGGCTTCTCGATCCCTGGCTGGATGTCGAAGGCCTCCAGCCTTCCTCCAACTACACCTTCACGGTCACTGCTCTCAACGGAGTGTCGGCTCAGGCAGGCAAGGCCGGGCGGGAGCGAGGGAGGTCACTGCCCGTCCGAGTGACCACCTCCGAGGGTGCGGGGGGTGAGTGAATCTGCAGCCAACATCTCCCCCCTTGGCCTCCCCCTCCCCCCCCCCTTCCCCCCGTCCCCCCTCCCCCCACTTCCCCCCTTCCCCCGCTTCCCCCCTTCCCCCCCCTCCCTTCCCCCCCTCCCTTCCCCCCCTCCCTCCCCCCCTCCCCCTCCCTCCCCCCCTCTCCCTCCCCCTCCCTCCCCCCCTCTCCCTCCCTCCCCCTCCCTCCCCCCGTCTCCCCCCCCCTCCCCCCTCCCCCTCCCTCCCTCCCTCTCCCTCCCTCCCCCTCCCTCCCCCTCCCTCCCCCCCTCTCCCCCCCTCTCTCCCCCCTCCCCCCTCTCCCCCCTCCCCCTCCCCCCCTCTCCTCCCCTCTCCCCCCCCTCCCTCCCCCCCTCCCCCTCCCTCCCCCCCTCTCCCTCCCTCCCCCCTCTCCCCCCCTCTCCCCCCCCTCCCCCCCATCTCCCCCCCTCCCCCCCATCTCCCCCCCTCTCCTCCCCTCCCCCTCCCCCTCCCCCTCCCCCTCCCTCTCTCCCCCTGACACTCACGCCAGTCTGTCCCCAACTGGTCATCCAGGACATCTCCCACTCTGTCTTGTTCTCTCCCCCGTCTCCCTCCCTCCCTCTCTCTCTCTTTCTCCCTCTCTGTCTCCCTCTCTCTCTCTCTCCCCCTGCCTCTCTCTCTCTCTCCCCCCCCCCCCCGCTTCTCTCTCTCTTTCTCTCTCTGCCTCTCTCTCTCTCTCCCTCCCCACCCCTCTGTCTCTCTCTCTCTCCCTCTCTCTCTCCCTCTCTCCCCGTCTCTCTCTCTCTCCCTCTCTCCCCCTGTCTCTCTCTCTCTCTCTCTCCTCGCCCCTCCCCCCTCTCTCTCTCCCTCTCTCTCTCCCTCCCCCCGCCTCTCTCTCTCTCTCTCTCTCTCTCTCCTCGCCCCTCCCCCTCCCCCCCTCTCTCTCCCTCTCTCTCTCCCTCCCCCCGCCTCTCTCTCTCCCTCTCTCTCTCCCTCCCCCCGCCTCTCTCTCTCTCTCTCTCTCCCTCTCTCCCCGTCTCTCTCTCTCTCTCCCCGCCCCCCCCCTCTCT
Source organism: Mustelus asterias (assembly GCF_964213995.1). Taxonomy (NCBI): domain Eukaryota; kingdom Metazoa; phylum Chordata; class Chondrichthyes; order Carcharhiniformes; family Triakidae; genus Mustelus; species Mustelus asterias. Next base: position 17,404 of record NW_027593097.1, read on the forward strand.
CTCTCCCTCACCCCACTCTCTCTCTCTCTCTCTCTCTCTCCCTCACCCCACTCTCTCTCTCTCTCTCTCTCTCTCCCTCCCCGCCCCTCCCCCCCCCCCTCTCTCTCTCTCCCTCTCTCTCCATTCCTCCGTTGCCAGTGATATTTTCTCTCTTTCTCCCTCAGCCCCCCCGCCCGTTACCGGGGTGACCGTTGTCCATCGGGAGGAGAGCAGCCTCTCCGTTGCCTGGCAACCAACAGAGCCCCATGGACGTGGCATTATGGGATATGAGGTCATGTACCAGCAGCAGGTGAGAGGTCAAGAGTCAGGAACTGACCAATTGCCATTGAGATTGGGAGGAGGGAAGTGGCCAATGGCAGATTGGCCGTGCTAACGTGTCCCTTAGTGTCCAAAGATGTGCAGGTTGGGTGGATTGGCCATGCTAAATTGTCCCTTAGTGTCCAAAGATGTGCAGGTTAGGGTGGATTGGCCATGCTAAATTGTCCCTTAGTGTCCAAAGATGTGCAGGTTAGGGTGGATTGGCCATGCTAAATTGTCCCTTAGTGTCCAAAGATGTGTAGGTTAGGTGGATTGGCCATGCTAAATTGCCCCTTAGTGTCCAAAGATGTGTAGGTTAGGTGGATTGGCCGTGCTAAATTGCCCCTTAGTGTCCAAAGATGTGTAGGTTAGGTGGATTGGCCGTGCTAAATTGCCCCTTAGTGTCCAAAGATGTGTAGGTTAGGTGGATTGGCCATGCTAAATTGTCCCTTAGTGTCCAAAGATGTGTAGGTTAGGTGGATTGGCCATGCTAAATTGCCCCCTTAGTGTCCAAAGATGTGCAGGTTGGGTGGATTGGCCATGCTAAATTGTCCCTTAGTGTCCAAAGATGTGTAGGTTGGGTGGATTGGCCATGCTAAATTGCCCCTTAGTGTCCAAAGATGTGCAGGTTAGGGTGGATTGGCCATGCTAAATTGTCCCTTAGTGTCCAAAGATGTGTAGGTTAGGTGGATTGGCCATGCTAAATTGCCCCTTAGTGTCCAAAGATGTGTAGGTTAGGTGGATTGGCCATGCTAAATTGTCCCTTAGTGTCCAAAGATGTGTAGGTTAGGTGGATTGGCCATGCTAAATTGCCCCCTTAGTGTCCAAAGATGTGCAGGTTGGGTGGATTGGCCATGCTAAATTGTCCCTTAGTGTCCAAAGATGTGTAGGTTGGGTGGATTGGCCATGCTAAATTGCCCTAGTGTCCAAAGATGTGTAGGTTAGGTGGATTGGCCATGCTAAATTGTCCCTTAGTGTCCAAAGGTGTGTAGGTTAGGTGGATTGGCCATGCTAAATTGCCCTAGTGTCCAAAGATGTGAAGGTTAGGTGGATTGGCCATGCTAAATTGTCCCTTAGTGTCCAAAGATGTGCAGGTTAGGTGGATTGGCCATGCTAAATTGCCCTAGTGTCCAAAGATGTGAAGGTTAGGTGGATTGGCCATGCTAAATTGTCCCTTAGTGTCCAAAGGTGTGTAGGTTAGGTGGATTGGCCATGCTAAATTGCCCTAGTGTCCAAAGATGTGTAGGTTAGGGGGATTGGCCGTGCTAAATTGCCCCTTAGTGTCCAAAGATGTGTAGGTTAGGTGGATTGGCCATGCTAAATTGCCCCTTAGTGTCCAAAGATGTGTAGGTTAGGTGGATTGGCCATGCTAAATTGCCCCTTAGTGTCCAAAGATGTGCAGGTTAGGTGGATTGGCCATGCTAAATTGCCCCCTTAGTGTCCAAAGATGTGCAGGTTAGGTGGATTGGCCATGCTAAATAGTGTGAGTGGATTAGCAGGGTAAATACGTAGGGCCAAGGGGATAGGGCCTGAGTGGGACTGTGGTCGGCGCAGGTTCGATGAGCTGAATGGCCTCCTTCTGCACTGTAGTGATCTCATATCCTCCCAGGCCTTGGGTCTAATTGCTGTCTGAAGGACGTGGAAGCTTTGGAGGGAGTGCAGAGAAGGTTCACCAGGATGTTGCCTGGTCCCGAGGGTGTTGGCGATGAGGAGAGGTTGGATAAACTAGGATTGTTTTCACTGGGAAGACGGAGGCTGAGGGGAGACCTGATAGAGGGGCTACAAAATGATGAGAGGCACAGACAGGGTGGATAGTCAGAGGCCTTTTCCCCAGGGTGGGAGTGTGAGTTACAAAGGGGGGGCACAGGTTCTAGGTGAGAGGGGGCAAGTTTAAGGGAGATGTGTGGGGGAGGTTTTTCACACAGAGAGAGAGTGATGGGTGCCTGGAACGCGCTGCCAGAGGGGGTGGGGGAAGAGGGCACATTAGCAACATTTAAGAGGCATCTGGATGGGCCCAGGAATAGGGAGGGGAGAGAGGGATACGGACCGAGTGAGGGCAGGAGGATTATTTTGTAGTTTAGTGAGGGCATCAGGATCAGCACGGGCTTGGAGGGCCGAAGGGCCTGTGCTGTCATTCTCTTTGTTCCATCTTTATGTCATCTGCAAACTTACTAACCCACACATCTCCGCTTTCATCCAAGTCATCTCTATATATGTCACAAACAGCAGAGCAAAGAACAAAGAACAGTACAGCACGGGAAACAGGCCCTTCGGCCCTCCAAGCCTGTGCCGCTCCTTGGTCCAACTAGACCAATCGTTTGTATCCCTCCATTCCCAGGCTGCTCATGTGACTATCCAGGTAAGTCTTAAACGATGTCAGCGTGCCTGCCTCCACCACCCTACTTGGCAGCGCATTCCAGGCCCCCACCACCCTCTGTGTAAAAAAACGTCCCTCTGATATCTGAGTTATACTTCGCCCCTCTCAGCTTGAGCCCGTGACCCCTCGTGATCGTCACCTCCGACCTGGGAAAAAGCTTCCCACCGTTCACCCTATCTATACCCTTCATAATCTTGTACACCTCTATTAGGTCTCCCCTCATTCTCCGTCTTTCCAGGGAGAACAACCCCAATTTACCCAATCTCTCCTCATAGCTAAGACCCTCCATACCAGGCAACATCCTGGTAAACCTTCTCTGCACTCTCTCTAAAGCCTCCACGTCCTTCTGGTACAAAGAACAAAGAACAATACAGCACAGGAACAGTCCCTTCGGCCCTCCAAGCCCGCGCCGCTCCCCGGTCCAGGATTGAATCCTGAATCCAGGATCCCCGCCCAATTTTCCAGCCTATCTACATCCTAATATCCTATCCACCGAGCTGTCCCTCACAGCTACGATGCTTTGTTCATCACAACCTATTAACTCACCCCCACCCCCCCCATTCCAGACCATGTGATCTCCAGGGAGAGGCGAAAACCCAGAGTGAAAACCCCAGGGCCAATATGGGGAAAAAAAATCTGGGAAATTCCTCTCCGACCCCCTGAGGCGATCGAAACGAGTCCAGGAGATCACAATGGCCCCGATCGGAAAATGCTTCCCAACCCTAGTCATTTCCACTTCCACGAACACCATATGAATTCCCTGCCCCCGAGACAGGTTCCCAACTATCCGCAGTCTCGCTCTGTACTGGCACCAGCAAGATGATCATAGAATGAAGCCTTGAAACGAGAAACCAGGAACAATTAGCCCGCGCCGCTCCCTGGTCCAAACTAGACCACTCTTTTGTATCCCTCCATTCCCACTCCGTTCATATAGCTGTCTAGATAAGTCTTAAACGTTCCCAGTGTGTCCGCCTCCACCACCTTGCCCGGCAACACATTCCAGGCCCCCACGACCCTCTGTGTAAAATATGTCCTTCTGATATCTGTGTTAAACCTCCCCCCCTTCACCTTGAACCTATGACCCCTCGTGAACGTCACCACCGACCCGGGGAAAAGCTTCCCACCGTTCACCCTATCTATGCCTTTCATAATTTTATACACCTCTATTAAGTCTCCCCTCATCCTCCGTCTTTCCAGGGAGAACAACCCCAGTTTCCCCAATCTCTCCTCATAACCAAGCCCCTCCATACCAGGCAACATCCTGGTAAACCTCCTCTGTACTCTCTCCAAAGCCTCCACGTCCTTCTGGTAGTGCGGCGACCAGAACTGGACGCAGTACTCCAAATGTGGCCTAACCAGCGTTCTATACAGCTGCATCATCAGACTCCAGCTTTTATACTCTATACCCCGTCCTATAAAGGCAAGCATACCATATGCCTTCTTCACCACCTTCTCCACCTGTGCTGCCACCTTTAAGGATTTGTGGACTTGCACACCTCGGTCCCTCTGTGTTTCTATACTCCTGATGACTCTGCCATTTATTGTATAACTCCTCCCTACGTTATTTCTTCCAAAATGCATCACTTCGCATTTATCCGGATTAAACTCCATCTGCCACCTCTCCGCCCAATTTTCCAGCCTATCTATATCCTGCTGTATTGCCCGACAATGCTCTTCGCTATCCGCAAGTCCAGCCATCTTCGTGTCATCCGCAAACTTGCTGATTACACCAGTTACACCTTCTTCCAAATCATTTATATATATCACAAATAGCAGAGGTCCCAGTACAGAGCCCTGCGGAACATCACCAGTCACAGATTTCCACGAGAAAAACTCCCTTCTACCTCCGTTCTAACTTAAATGTGAGGTGATGCATTTTAGAAGGTCCAATGCATGTAGGAATTGTACAGTGAATGGTAGAACTCTTAGGATGATTGACAAGCAGATCTACATCGAACATAGAACATTACAGCGCAGTACAGGCCCTTCGGCCCTCGATGTTGTGCCGACCAGTGGAACCAATCTAAAGCCCCTCTAATCTACACTATTCCAATATCATCCATATGTTTATCCAATAACCATTTGAATGCTCTTAATGTTGACGAGTCCACGACTGCTGCAGGCAGGGCATTCCACGCCCTTACTACTCTCTGAGTAAAGAACCTACCTCTAACATCTGTCCTATATCTCTCACCCCTCAATTTAAAGCTATGTCCCCTCGTGCTAGCCAACACCATCCGAGGAAAAAGGCTCTCACTATCCACCCTATCTAATCCTCTGATCATCTTGTATGCCTCTATTAAGTCACCTCTTAACCTTCTTCTCTCTAACGAAAACAACCTCAAGCCCCTCAGCCTTTCCTCATACGATCGTCCCACCATACCAGGCAACATCCTGGTGAATCTCCTCTGCACCCTTTCCAACACTTCCACATCTTTCCTATAATGCGGCGACCAGAACTGTACGCAATACTCCAAGTGCGGCCGCACCAGAGTTTTGTACAGTTGCAGCATGACCTCCTGGCTCCGAAACTCAATCCCTCCCCCAATAAAAGCTAACACTCCGTACGCCTTCTTAACAACCCTATCAACCTGGGTGCCAACTTTCAGGGATCTATGCACATGGACACCCAGATCCCTCTGTCCATCCACACTACCAAGTATCTTACCATTAGCCCAGTACTCTGTATTCCTGTTACTCCTTCCAAAGTGAATCACCTCACACTTTTCCGCATTAAACTCCATTTGCCACCTCTCAGCCCAGCTCTGCAGCTTATCTACGTCCCTCTGTAACCTGCCACTTCCCTCCGCACTGTCCACAACTCCACCGACTTTAGTGTCATCCGCAAATTTACTAACATCCTTCTGGGCAGACATGTCCACCAGTCACTGAAAGTGGCAACGCAGGCGGAGAAGGTAGTCAAGAAGGCATATGGCATGCTTGCCTTCATCGGCCGGGGTATTGAGTTTAAACATTGGCAAGTCATGTTGCAGCTTCATAGAACCTTAGTTAGGCCGCACTTGGAATATAGTGTTCAATTCTGGTCGCCACACTACCAGAAGGATGTGGAGGCTTTGGAGAGGGTACAGAAAAGATTTACCAGGATGTTGCCTGGTATGGAGGGCATTAGCTATGAGGAGAGGTTGGAGAAACTTGGTTTGTTCTCACTGGAGCGACGGAGGTTGAGGGGAGACCTGATAGAAGTCTACAAGATTATGAGGGACAGAGTGGATAGTCAGAAGCTTTTTCCCCAGGGTGGAAGAGTCAGTTACTAGGGGGCACAGGTTTAAGGTGTGAGGGGCAAGGTTTAAAGGAGATGTACAAGGCAAGATTTTTTACGCAGAGGGTGGTGGGTGTCTGGAAGGCGCTGCCCGGGGAGGAAGTGGGAGCAGGTACGATCGCGGCTTTTAAGAGGCAACTAGATGAATACATGAGTAGGATGGGAATGGAAGGATACGGATTCTGTAAGTGCATACGGTTTTCGTTCAGGCAGGCATCATGATTGGTGCAGGCTTGGAGGGCCGAAGGGTCTGTTCCTGTGCTGTACTGGTCTTTGTCCTTTCTTCTTTGCCATCTGGGGAGACCAATTCTGTATCCAACTGGCCAAGTCATCCTAATCTTCCAGATTTTCTTGCCTTTGAAGGCATTCGGCATGCTTGGTTTCATTGGTCAGAACATTGACTACAGGAGTTGGGACGTCTTGTTGAAGTTGTACAAGACATTGGTAAGGCCACACTTGGAATACTGTGTACAGTTCTGGTCACCCTATTATAGAAAGGATATTATTAAACTAGAAAGAGTGCAGAAAAGATTTACTAGGATGCTACCGGGACTTGATGGTTTGAGTTATAAGGAGAGGCTGGGATAGACTGGGACTTTTTTCTCTGGAGCGTAGGAGGCTGAGGGGTGAACTTACAGAGGTCTATAAAATAATGAGGGGCACAGATCAGCTCGATCGTCAATATCTTTTCCCCAAAGGTAGGGGAGTCTAAAACTAGAGGGCATAGGTTTAAGGTGAGAGGGGAGAGGTACAAAAGTGTCCAGAGGGGCAATTTTTTCACACAGAGGGTGGTGAGTGTCTGGAACATAAGAACATAAGAAATAGGAGCAGGAGTAGGCCATCGAGCCCCTCGAGCCTGCCCCGCCATTCAATAAGATCATGGCTGATCTGAAGTGGATCAGTTCCACTTACCCGCCTGATCCCTATAACCCCTAATTCCCTTACTGATCAGGAATCCATCTATCCGTGATTTCAACATATTCAACGAGGTAGCCTCCACCACTTCAGAGAATTTCAGAGATTCACCACCCTCTGAGAGAAGAAGTTCCTCCTCAACTCTGTCCTAAACTGACCCCCCCTTTATTTTGAGGCTGTGCCCTCTAGTTCTAGCTTCCTTTCTAAGTGGAAAGAATCTCTCCATCTCTACCCTATCCAGCCCCCGCATTATCTTATAGGTCTCTATAAGATCCCCCCTCAGCCTTCTAAATTCCAACGAGTACAAACCCAATCTGCTCAGTCTCTCCTCATAATCAACACCCCTCATCTCCGGTATCAACCTGGTGAACCTTCTCTGCACTCCCTCCAAGGCCAATATATCCTTCCGCAAATAAGGGGACCAACACAGTATTCCAGCTGCGGCCTCACCAATGCCCTGTACAGATGCAGCAAGACATCTCTGCTTTTATATTCTATCCCCCTCGCGATATAGGCCAACATCCCATTTGCCTTCTTGATCACCTGTTGCACCTGCAGACTGGGTTTTTGCGTCTCATGTACAAGGACCCCCAGGTCCCTCTGCACAGCAGCATGTTGTAATTTCTTTCCATTGAGATAATAATCCAATTTGCTATTATTTCCTCCAGAGGCAGTAGTAGAGGCGGGTACAATTTTGTCTTTTCGACCAGAAGACCATAAGACATAGGAGCAGAATTAGGCCACTCGGCCCATCGAGTCTGCTCCACCATTCAATCATGGCTGATATTTTTCTCATCCCCATTCTCCTGCCTTTTCCCCATCACCCCTGTCCCCTTATTAATCAAGAACCTATCTATCTGTGTCTTAAAGACACTCAATGACCCGGTCTCCACAGCCTTCTGCGGCAAAGAGTTCCACACATTCACCACTCTCTGGCTGAAGAAATTCCTCCTCATCTCTGTTTTAAAGGATCGTCCCTTTAGCCTGAGGTTGTGCCCTCTGGTTCTAGTCTTTCCCACTCGTGGAAACATCCTCTCCACGTCCACTCTATCCAGGCCTCGCAGTATCCTATAAGTTTCAATAAGATCCCCCCTCATCCTTCTAAACTCCAACGAGTACAGACCCAGAGTCCTCAACCGTTCCTCACACGACAAGCTCTTCATTCATAGAAACATAGAAAACTACAGCACAAAACAGGCCCTTCGGCCCCACTAGTTGTGCCGAACATATCCCTACCTTCTAGGCCTACCTATAACCCTCCATCCTATTAAGTCCCATGTACTCATCCAGGAGTCTCTTAAAAGACCCTATTGAGTTCGCCTCCACCACCACTGACGGCAGCCGATTCCACTCGCCCACCACCCTCTGTGTGAAAAGCTTCCCCCTAACATTTCCCCTGTACCTACCCCCCAGCACCTTAAACCTGTGTCCTCTCGTAGCAGACATTTCCACCCTGGGAAAAAGCCTCTGAGAGTCCACCCGATCTATGCCTCTCAACATCTTATATACCTCTATTAGGTCTCCGCTCATCCTACGTCTCTCCAAGGAGAAAAGACTGAGCTCCCTCAGCCTATCCTCATAAGGCATGCCACTCAATCCAGGCAACATCCTTGTAAATCTCCTCTGCACCCTTTCAATCTTTTCCACATCCTTCCTGTAATGAGGCGACCAGAACTGAGCACAGTACTCCAAGTGGGGTCTGACGAGGGTCTTATATAGCTGCATCATTATCCCCGGACTCCTGAACTCAATCCCTCGATTGATAAAGGCCAGCACACCATACGCCTTCTTAACCACCTCCTCCACCTGCGGGGCCGATTTCAGAGTCCTATGGACCCGGACCCCAAGGTCCTTCTGATCCTCTACAGTACTAAGAGTCTTACCCTTTATATTGTACTCCTTCATCCCATTTGACCTACCAAAATGGACCACGACGCATTTATCTGGGTTGAAGTCCATCTGCCACTTGTCCGCCCAGCCTTGCATCCTATCTATGTCCCTCTGTAACTTCTGACATCCCTCCAGACTATCCACAACCCCACCAACCTTCGTGTCGTCGGCAAACTTACCAACCCATCCCTCCGCTTCCTCATCCAGGTCATTCCTGGGATCATTCTTGTGAACCTCCTCTGGACCCTTTCCAAGGCCGAGAAAAGAAGCATTTAGACAGTTACATGGGTAAGACGGGGGTATGGACCAATTGTGGGCAAAATTGGGACTAGTTTAGTGGTTGGCAGAAGGGCAGCATGGACGAGTTGGGCCGAAGGGGCTGTTTCCATGCTGTAAACCTTTTATGACTCCGTCTCGATCCTTGTCCCCCTCGCAACAGGGCCGGGAACAGATCTACACGGTCAAGAGACTGACGGAAAACAAGGTTACTCTGACAGAACTGGACCCGGGGACCACTTACCTGCTCAAGGTGCGAGCGCAGACCTCCCTTGGACCGGGATCGTACAGCCCAGTTTACCACTTCCAGACGCTGTCCTCAGGTAAGACCGGGCCTGTACAGGAAGGGCGAACCTCGCCTTCCAGGGGGGACCCTGGGTGGGGGAGAAAGTAGCACTTAGGATATTCAACCATGAGGTTAAATTTAAGGTGAGGGGGGAGAGATACAAGAGTGTCCAGAGGGGCAACTTTTTCACACAGAGGGTGGTAAAAAAGAACAAAGAACAATACAGCACAGGAGCAGGCCCTTCGGCCCTCCAAGCCCGCGCCGCTCCCTGGTCCAAACTAGACCATTCTTTTGTATCCCTCCATTCCCACTCTGTTCATGTGGCTATCTAGATAAGTCTTAAACATTCCCAGTGTGTCCGCCTCCACCACCTTGCCCGGCAGCGCATTCCAGGCCCCCACCACCCTCTGTGTAAAATATGTCCTTCTGATATCCGTGTTAAACCTCCCCCCCTTCACCTTGAACCTATGACCCCCTCATGAACGTCACCTCCGACCTGGGGAAAAGCTTCCCACCGTTCACCCTATCTATGCCTTTCATAATTTTATACACCTCTATTAGATCTCCCCTCATCCTCCGTCTTTCCAGGGAGAATAACCCCAGCTTACCCAATCTCTCCTCATAGCTAAGCCCCTCCATACCAGGCAACATCCTGGTAAACCTCCTCTGTACTCTCTCCAAAGCCTCCACGTCCTTCTGGTAGTGCGGCGACCAGAACTGGACGCAGTATTCCAAATGCGGCCGAACCAACGTTCTATACAGCTGCAACATCAGTCCCCAACTTTTATACTCTGTGCCCCGTCCTATAAAGGCAAGCATGCCATCTGCCTTCTTCACCACCTTCTCCACCTGTGACGTCACCTTCAAGGATCTGTGGACTTGCACACCCAGGTCCCTCTGCGTATCTACACCCTTTACGGTTCTGTCATTTATCGTATAGCTCCCCCCTACGTTAGTTCTACCAAAATGCATCACTTCGCATTTATCAGGATTGAACTCCATCTGCCATTTCTTTGCCCAAATTTCCAGCCTATCTGTATCCTTCTGTAGCCTCTGACAATGTTCCTCACTATCTGCAAGTCCTGCCAATTTTGTGTCGTCCGCAAACTTACTGATCACCCCAGTTACACCTTCTTCCAGATCGTTTCTATAAATCACAAACAGCAGAGGTCCCAATACAGAGCCCTGCGGAACACCACTAGTCACAGGCATCCAGCCGGAAAAAGACCCTTCCACTACCACCCTCTGTCTTCTGTGACCAAGCCAGTTCTCCACCCATCTAGCCACCTCCCCCTTTATCCCATGAGATCCAAACTTTTTCACCAGCCTACCATGAGGGACTTTGTCAAACGCTTTACTAAAGTCCATATAGACGACATCCACGGCCCTTCCCTCGTCAACCATTCTAGTCACTTCTTCAAAAAACTCCACCAGGTTAGTGAGGCATGACCTCCCTCTCACAAAACCATGCTGACTAAATGTCTGGAACGAGCTGCCAGAGGTAGTAGTAGAGGCGGGTACAATTTTGTCTTTTAAATAGCATTTTAATAGAGGCATACAAGATGATCAGAGGATTAGATAGGGTGGATAGTGAGAGCCTTTTTCCTCGGATGGTAATAGCTAGCACGAGGGGACGTAGCTTTAAATTGAGGGGTGAGAGATATAGGACAGATGTTAGAGGTAGGTTCTTTACTCAGAGAGTAGTAAGGGCGTGGAATGTCCTGCCTGCAACAGTGGTGGACTCGTCAACATTGAGAGCATTCAAATGGTTATTGGATAAACATATGGATGATATTGGAATAGTGTAGATTAGAGGGGCTTTAGATTGGTTCCACTGGTCGGCACAACATCGAGGGCCGAAGGGCCTGTACTGCGCTGGAATGTTCTATGTTCTATGTCTAGACAGTTCCATGGGATATGGGCCAAATGCGGGCAATTGGGATTAGCTTTGGGGTTTTAAAAAAAAAAAGGGCAGCATGGACAAGTTGGGCCGAAGGGCCTGTTTCCATGCTGTAAACCTCTATGACTCTAAGACTGAATCACCCTCCTTCCCTAGCCCAGGGGTCAGGGGACAGGGATCGGGAGCAGGAACCCCGGCTGATTCACCCCCCCCTCCCTAACCCAGGGGTCAGTGGACAGGGATCGGGAGCCCAGGCTGATTCACCCCCCCCCTCCCTAACCCAGGGGTCAGTGGACAGGGATCGGGAGCCCAGACTGATTCACCCCCCTCTCCCTAACCCAGGGGTCAGTGGACAGGGATGGGGAAGTGGTGAGTACAAGTCCACCGATCCTTAAAGGTGGCAGCACAGGTGGGGAAGGTGGTGAAGAAGGCATATGGCATGCTTCCCTTTATAGGACGGGGCATAGAGTATAAAAGTTGGGGTCTGATGTTGCAGATGTATAGAACGTTGGTTCGGCCGCATTTGGAGTACTGCGTCCAGTTCTGGTCGCCGCACTACCAGAAGGACGTGGAGGCTTTAGAGAGAGGGCAGAGAAGGTTTACCAGGATGTTGCCTGGTATGGAGGGTCTTAACCGGGATATTGGGTTCATGTCACACTATCTGTAACCCCCACAGCCTGCCTGGACCTGCAGAGTTTCACTGGCTGTCTTGTCTGGAGACAATACACATCTTTTTAGCCTGTCTTTATGCTCTCTCCACTCCCATTGTTTTGTTTCTTAAAGACTGGATTAGTTGTAAGTATTCGCATTCCAACCATGATTCATGTAAATTGAGTCTGTGTCTTTATAAGCTCTGTTTGTGAACAGAATTCTTTATATGCTCTGTCTGTGAACATGCCTGCAGTGATAGTGGAGTCAGACACTTTAGGAACATTTAAGCGGTTATTGGATAGGCACATGGAGCACACCAGGATGATAGGGAGTGGGATAGCTTGATCTTGGTTTCAGATAAAGCTCGGCACAACATCGTGGGCCGAAGGGCCTGTTCTGTGCTGTACTGTTCTATGTTCTAATTCCCACTCACCTGAAGAAGGGGCTTGCAGCTCCGAAAGCTTGTGTGGCTTTTGCCACCAAATAAACCTGTTGGACTTTAACCTGGTGTTGTTAAACTTCTTACTGTGTTTACCCCAGTCCAACGCCGGCATCTCCACATCATGATATAACCTGACCATAACACTCCAACTTTTATCCTCGATACTCCGATTAGAACATAGAACATAGAACAGTACAGCACAGAACAGGCCCTTCGGCCCACGATGTTGTGCCGAGCTTTATCTGAAACCAAGATCAAGCTATCCCACTCCCTATCATCCTGGTGTGCTCCATGTGCCTATCCAATAACCGCTTAAATGTTTCTAAAGTGTCTGACTCCACTATCACTGCAGGCAGTCCATTCCACACCCCAACCACTCTCTGCGTAAAGAACCTACCTCTGATATCCGTCCTGTATCTCCCACCACGAACCCTATAGTTATGCCCCCTTGTAATAGCTCCATCCACCCGAGGGAATAGTCTTTGAACGTTCACTCTATCTATCCCCTTCATCATTTTATACACCTCTATTAAGTCTCCCCTCAGCCTCCTCCGCTCCAGAGAGAACAGCCCCAGCTCCCTCAACCTTTCCTCATATGACCGACCCTCCAATGTACCAAAGGCACTCTTTACCACCCTGTCCACCTGTGACGTCACTGTTAGGGAGAAGAGTTGTTTTTTTTACGCAGCGGGTGTGGTGGAACGCCCTGCCGAGTGACGCAGACACGTTAGCCCCATTTGAAATGTTGTTTTGTATTTCAGAAGAGACTCCGATTCCACATGTGATCATCGTGTCCTGTACAATGGGCCTTCTCTCAATCCTCTCACTTCTGATTGCCTTGATCTGTATCAAACACAGGTAACGCTACCCTCTGTAACTCAGTGCCGTGACTGTGACACTACATTCTGCACCCTCTCCTTTCCTTCTCTATGAACGGTATGCTTCGTCTGTATAGCGCGCAAGAAACAATACTTTTCACTGTATGTTTAATACATAGTGTCATAGAGTTTTAGAAAAGCTACAGCACAAAACAGGCCCTTCGGCCCCACAAGTTGTGCCGAACATATCCCGACCTTTTAGGCCTACCCTCCATCCTATTTCCATGCTGAAACCCGAGGGATTGAGTTGAGGAGTCCGGAGTCCGGGGATAACGATCCATCCTCCATCCTATTAAGTCCCATGTACTCGGTAGCAGCGCAGTGGGTTAGCACTGCTGCTTCACAGCTCCAGGGTCCCGGGTTCGATTCCCGGCTCGGGTCACTGTCCGTGCGGAGTTTGCACATTCTCCCCGTGTCTGCGTGGGTTTCCTCCGGGTGCTCCGGTTTCCTCCCACGGTCCAAAGATGTGCAGGTTTAGGTTGATTGGCCGTGCTAAAATTGCCCCCTTAGTGTCCTGGGATGCGTAGGTTAGAGGGATTAGTGGGTAAATGTGTAGGGATATGGGGGTAGGGCCTGGGTGGGATTGTGGTCGGTGCAGACTCGATGGGCCGAATGGCCTCTTTCTGTGGTTCTATGATACTCATCCAGGAGTCTCTTAAAAGACCCTATTGAGTTTGCCTCCACCACCACTGACGGCAGCCGATTCCACTCGCCCACCACCCTCTGTGTGAAAAACTTCCCCCTAACATCTCCCCTGTACCTACCCCCCAGCACCTTAAACCTGTGTCCTCTCGTAGCAGACATTTCCATCCTGGGAAAAAGCCTCTGAGAGTCCACCCGATCTATGCCTCTCAACATCTTATACACCTCTATTAGGTCTCCTCTCATCCTACGTCTCTCCAAGGAGAAAAGACCGAGCTCCCTCAGCCTATCCTCATGAGGCATGCCACTCAATCCAGGCAACATCCTTGTAAATCTCCTCTGCACCCTTTCAATCTTTTCCACATCCTTCCTGTAATGAGGCGACCAGAACTGAGCACAGTACTCCAAGTGGGGTCTGACGAGGGTCTTATATAGCTGCATCATTATCCCCGGACTCCTCAACTCAATCCCTCGGGTTACAGCATGGAAACAGGCCCTTCGGCCCAACTTGTCCATGCCGCCCTTTTTTTTAAAACCCCTAAGCTAATCCCAATTGCCCCCATTTGCCCCATATCCCTCTCTACCCATCGTACCCATGTAACTGTCTAACCGCTTTTTAAAAGACAAAATTGTACCCGCCTCTACTACTGCCTCTGGCAGCTCGTTCCAGACACTCACCACCCTCTGTGTGAAAAAATTGCCCCTCTGGACACTCTTGTATCTCTCCCCTCTCACCTTAAACCTACGCCCTCTAGTTTTAGACTCCCCTACCTTTGGGGAAAGATGTTGACTATCTAGCTGATTTGTGCCCCTCATTATTTTATAGACCTCTATAAGATCACCCCTCAGCCTCCTACGCTCCAGAGAAAAAAGTCCCAGTCTATCCAGCCTCTCCTTATAACTCAATCCATCAAGTCCCGGTAGCATCCTAGTAAATCTTTTCTGCACTCTTTCTAGTTGAATAATATCCTTTCTATAATAGGTTGAACAGAACTGTACACAGTATTCCAAGTGTGGCCTTACCAATGTCTTGTACAACTTCAACAAGACGTCCCAACTCCTGTATTCAATGTTCTAAGAACATAAGAAATAGGAGCAGGAGTAGGCCATCTAGCCCCTCGAGCCTGCCCCGCCATTCAATAAGATCATGGCTGATCTGAAGTGGATCAGTACCACTTACCCGCCCGATCCCCATAACCCCTAATTCCCTTACCGATCAGGAATCCATCTATCCGTGATTTCAACATATTCAACGAGGTAGCCTCCACCACTTCAGTGGGCAGAGAATTCCAGAGATTCACCACCCTCTGGGAGAAGAAGTTCCTCCTCAACTCTGTCCTAAACTGACCCCCCCCTTTATTTTGAGGCTGTGCCCTCTAGTTCTAGTTTCCTTTCTAAGTGGAAAGAATCTCTCCACTTCTACCCTATCCAGCCCCTTCATTATCTTATAGGTCTCTATAAGATTCCCCCCTCATCCTTCTAAATTCCAACGAGTACAAACCCAATCTCCTCAGCCTCTCCTCATAATCCAAACCCCTCATCTCCAGTATCAACCTGGTGAACCTTCTCTGCACTCCCTCCAATGCCAATATATCCTTCCGCAAATAAGGGGACCAATACTGCACACAGTATTCCAGCTGCGGCCTCACCAACGCCCTGTACAGGTGCAGCAAGACATCCCTGCTTTTATATTCTATCCCCCTCGCGATATTCATAATGCTAAAGTGCAAAGGGACTTGGGAGTCCTAGTCCAGGATTCTCTAAAGGTAAACTTGCAGGTTGAGTCCGTAATTAAGAAAGCAAATGTAATGTTGTCATTTATCTCAAGAGGCTTGGAATACAAAAGCAGGGATGTACTTCTGAGGCTTTATAAAGCACTGGTTAGGCCCCATTTGGAGTACTGTGAGCAATTTTGGGCCCCACACCTCAGGAAGGACATACTGGCACTGGAGCGGGTCCAGCGGAGATTCACACGGATGATCCCAGGAATGGTAGGCCTGACATACGATGAACGTCTGAGGATCGTGGGATTATATTCATTGGAGTTTAGGAGGTTGAGGGGAGATCTGATAGAAACTTACAAGATAATGAACGGCTTAGATAGGATGGACGTAGGGAAGTTGTTTCCATTAACAGGGGAGACTAGGACGCGGGGGCACAGCCTTAGAATAAAAGGGAGTCACTTTAGAACAGAGATGAGGAGAAATTTCTTCAGCCAGAGAGTGGTGGGTCTGTGGAATTCATTGCCACAGAGAGCTGTGGAGGCCGAGACGTTGAGCGTCTTCAAGACAGAAATTGATAAATTCTTGATTTCTCGAGGAATTAAGGGCTATGGGGAGAGAGCGGGTAAATGGAGTTGAAATCAACCATGATTGAATGGTGGAGTGGACTCGATGGGCCGAATGGCCTTACTTCCGCTCCTATGTCTTATGGTCTTATGGTCTTATATAGGCCAACATCCCATTTGCCTTCTTGATCACCTGTTGTACCTGCAGACTGGGTTTTTGCGTCTCCTGCACAAGGACCCCCAGGTCCCTCTGCACAGCGGCATGTTGTAATTTCTTTCTATTTAGATAATCCAATTTGCTATTATTTCTTCCAAAGTGAATAACCTCGCATTTGTCAACGTTATACTCCATCTGCCAGATCCTCGCCCACTCACTCAGCCTGTCCAAATCTCTCTGCAGACCTTCTACGCCCTCTGCACGATTCACTTTTCCACTTATCTTTGTGTCGTCAGCAAACTTTGTTACCCTACACTCCGTCCCCTCCTCCAGATCGTCTATATAAATGGTAAACAGTTGAGGCCCCAGTACCGATCCCTGCGGCACGCCACTAGTTCTGACCGATGAAACCAAGCATGCCGAATGCCTTCTTCACCACTCTGTCCACCTGTGACTCCACTTTCAAGGAGCTATGACCCTGTACCCCTAGATCTCTTTGTTCTGTAACTCTCCCCAGCGCCCTACCATTAACTGAGTAAGTCCTGCCCTGGTTCAATCTTCCAAAATGCATCACCTCGCATTTATCTAAATTAAACTCCAAATGCCATTCGTCAGCCCACTGGCCCAATTGATCAAGATCCCGTTGCAATTGGAGATAACTTTCTTCACTGTCCACGATGCCACCAATCTTGGTGTCATCTGCAATGTGACATTAGCAAATAAAATCAAGGAACTCCCTCCCCCCTACATCTCTCTCACCACCAGGAGGAAGTGGAAGCTTTGGAGGGAGTGCAGAGAAGGTTCACCAGGATGTTGCCTGGTCCCGAGGGTGTTGGCGATGAGGAGAGGTTGGATAAACTGGGATTGTGTCCACTGGGAAGACGGAGGCTGAGGGGGGACCTGATAGAGGGGCTACAAAATGATGAGAGGCACAGACAGGGTGGATAGTCAGAGGCCTTTTCCCCAGGGTGGGAGTGTGAGTTACAAGGGGGGGGCACAGGTTCTAGGTGAGAGGGGGAAAGTTTAAGGGAGATGTACGGGGGAGGTTTTTCACGCAGAGAGAGAGTGGTGGGTGCCTGGAGCGCGCTGCCAGAGGGGGTGGGGGAAGCGGGCACATTAACAACGTTTAAGAGGCATCTGGATGGGTCCAGGAATAGGGAGGGGAGAGAGGGACACGGACCGAGTGAGGGCAGGAGGTTTGTTTTTGTAGTTTAGTGAGGGCATCAGGATCAGCACGGGCCTGGAGGGCCGAAGGGGCTGTTCCTGTGCTGTACTGTTCTTTGTTCTCAGATATCCCCACACCCTCTGTAACCCCCCCACTCCCCATCCCATGTACAGTGGGAGTGAACGGGAAGGGGATTGGGATTGTGGACAGTGGGAGTGAATGGGAAGGGGATTGGGATTGTGTACAGTGGGAGTGAACGGGAAGGGGTTTGGGGTCCATTGGGATTGTGTACAGTGGGAGTGAACGGGAAGGGGATTGGGATTGTGTACAGTGGGAGTGAATGGGAAGGGGTTTGGGGATTGGGATTGTGTACAGTGGGAGTGAGCGGGAAGGGGTTTGGGGATTGGGATTGTGTACAGTGGGAGTGAACGGGAAGGGGTTTGGGGTCCATTGGGATTGTGTACAGTGGGAGTGAACGGGAAGGGGATTGGGATTGTGTACAGTGGGAGTGAATGGGAAGGGGTTTGGGGATTGGGATTGTGTACAGTGGGAGTGAGCGGGAAGGGGTTTGGGGATTGGGATTGTGTACAGTGGGAGTGAGCGGGAAGGGGTTTGGGTCCATTGGGATTGTGTACAGTGGGAGTGAACGGGAAGGGAGTTGGGTCCATTGGGATTGTGTACAGTGGGAGTGAGCGGGAAGGGGTTTGGGTCCATTGGGATTGTGTACAGTGGGAGTGAACGGGAAGGGAGTTGGGTCCATTGGGATTGTGTACAGTGGGAGTGAATGGGAAAGGGTTTGGGATTGGGATTGTGTACAGTGGGAGTGAACGGGAAGGGGATTGGGGTTGTGTACAGTGGGAGTGAACGGGAAGGGGTTTGGGGATTGGGATTGTGTACAGTGGGAGTGAACGGGAAGGGGATTGGGGATTGGGATTGTGTACAGTGGGAGTGAACGGGAAGGGGTTTGGGGATTGGGATTGTGTACAGTGGGAGTGAATGGGAAGGGGATTGGGATTGTGTACAGTGGGAGTGAACGGGAAGGGGATTGGGATTGTGTACAGTGGGAGCGAATGGGAAGGGGATTGGGATTGTGTACAGTGGGAGTGAAGGGGAAGGGGTTTGGGTCCATTGGGATTGTGTACAGTGGGAGTGAACGGGAAGGGGTTTGGGATTGGGACTGTGTACAGTGGGAGTGAACGGGAAGGGGATTGGGATTGTGTACAGTGGGAGTGAACGGGAAGGGGTTTGGGATTGGGACTGTGTACAGTGGGAGTGAACGGGAAGGGGATTGGGATTGTGTACAGTGGGAGTGAACGGGAAGGGGTTTGGGGATTGGGATTGTGCACAGTGGGAGTGAACGGGAAGGGGGTTGGGATTGGGATTGTGTAGAGTGGGAGTGAACGGGAAGGGGTTTGGGGATTGGGATTGTGTACAGTGGGAGTGAACGGGAAGGGGTTTGGGGATTGGGATTGTGTACAGTGGGAGTGAACGGGAAGGGGTTTGGGATTGGGATTGTGTACAGTGGGAGTGAACGGGAAGGGGTTTGGGATTGTGTACAGTGGGAGTGAACGGGAAGGGTTTTGGGGATTGGGATTGTGTACAGTGGGAGTGAATGGGAAGGGGATTGGGATTGTGTACAGTGGGAGTGAACGGGAAGGGCATTGGGATTGTGTACAGTGGGAGCGAATGGGAAGGGGATTGGGATTGTGTACAGTGGGAGTGAAGGGGAAGGGGTTTGGGTCCATTGGGATTGTGTACAGTGGGAGTGAACGGGAAGGGGTTTGGGATTGGGACTGTGTACAGTGGGAGTGAACGGGAAGGGGATTGTGATTGTGTACAGTGGGAGTGAACGGGAAGGGGTTTGGGATTGGGACTGTGTACAGTGGGAGTGAACGGGAAGGGGATTGGGATTGTGTACAGTGGGAGTGAACGGGAAGGGGTTTGGGATTGGGACTGTGTACAGTGGGAGTGAACGGGAAGGGTATTGGGATTGTGCACAGTGGGAGTGAACGGGAAGGGGGTTGGGATTGGGATTGTGTAGAGTGGGAGTGAACGGGAAGGGGTTTGGTGATTGGGATTGTGTACAGTGGGAGTGAACGGGAAGGGGATTGGGATTGTGTACGTGGGAGTGAACGGGAAGGGGTTTGGGATTGGGATTGTGTACAGTGGGAGTGAACGGGAAGGGGTTTGGGTCCATTGGAATTGTGTACAGTGGGAGTGAACGGGAAGGGGTTTGGGATTGTGTACAGTGGGAGTGAACGGGAAGGGGATTGGGATTGTGTACAGTGGGAGTGAACGGGATGGGGATATGGATTGGGATTGTGTGCAGCGGGAGTGAACGGGAAGGGGATTGGGATTGTGTACAGTGGGAGTGAACGGGAAGGGGATTGGGATTGTGTACAGTGGGAGTGAACGGGAAGGGGTTTGGGTCCATTGGGATTGTGTACAGTGGGAGTGAACGGGAAGGGGTTTGGGTCCATTGGGATTGTGTACAGTGGGAGTGAACGGGAAGGGGTTTGGGGATTGGGATTGTGTACAGTGGGAGTGAACGGGAAGGGGTTTGGGTCCATTGGAATTGTGTACAGTGGGAGTGAACGGGAAGGGGTTTGGGATTGTGTACAGTGGGAGTGAACGGGAAGGGGATTGGGATTGTGTACAGTGGGAGTGAACGGGATGGGGATATGGATTGGGATTGTGTACAGTGGGAGTGAACGGGAAGGGGATTGGGATTGTGCACAGTGGGAGTGAACGGGAAGGGGATTGGGATTGTGTACAGTGGGAGTGAATGGGAAGGGGTTTGGGTCCATTGGGATTGTGTACAGTGGGAGTGAACGGGAAGGGGATTGGGATTGTGTACAGCGGGAGTGAACGGGAAGGGGATTGTGATTGGGATTGTGTACAGTGGGAGTGAACGGGAAGGGGATTGGGATTGTGTACAGTGGGAGTGAATGGGAAGGGGTTTGGGTCCATTGGGATTGTGTACAGTGGGAGTGAACGGGAAGGGGTTTGGGATTGGGATTGTGTACAGTGGGAGTGAATGGGAAGGGGTTTGGGTCCATTGGGATTGTGTACAGTGGGAGTGAATGGGAAGGGGATTGGGATTGTGTACAGTGGGAATGAATGGGAAGGGGATTGGGATTGTGTACAGTGGGAGTGAATGGGAAGGGGTTTGGGTCCATTGGGATTGTGTACAGCGGGAGTGAACGGGAAGGGGTTTGGGATTGGGATTGTGTACAGTGGGAGTGAACGGGAAGGGGTTTGGGATTGGGATTGTGTGCAGTGGGAGTGAGCGGGAAGGGGTTTGGGATTGGGATTGTGTACAGTGGGAGTGAATGGGAAGGGTTTTGGGATTGGGATTGTGTGCAGTGGGAGTGAACGGGAAGGGGATTGGGATTGTGTATAGTGGGAGTGAACGGGAAGGGGTTTGGGATTGGGATTGTGTACAGTGGGAGTGAACGGGAAGGGGTTTGGGTCCATTGGGATTGTGTACAGTGGGAGTGAACGGGAAGGGGTTTGGGATTGGGATTGTGTACAGTGGGAGTGAATGGGAAGGGGATTGGGTCCATTGGGATTGTGTACAGCGGGAGTGAACGGGAAGGGGATTGGGATTGTGTACAGCGGGAGTGAACGGGAGGGGGATTGGGATTGGGATTGTGTACAGTGGGAGTGAACGGGAAGGGGATTGGGATTGTGTACAGCGGGAGTGAACGGGAAGGGGATTGGGATTGTGTACAGCGGGAGTGAACGGGAGGGGGATTGGGATTGGGATTGTGTACAGTGGGAGTGAAGGGGATTGGGATTGTGTACAGTGGGAGTGAACGGGAAGGGGATTGTGTACAGTGGGAGTGAACATGTCTCTCTCTCTCTCTCTCTGCTCCACGCCCTCCTCCCTCGGTAGAGATCCGACTCCTGTAATTACAGGCTTTGGGGTGAGTCACTTTGCAAAGGAATGTGGTCGGATC
>NW_027593098.1:0-38753 GCF_964213995.1 Mustelus asterias
GAGACACGATAACAGAGAGGAGATAGAGGACACGATAACAGAGACGGGAGATAGAGACACGATAACTAAGAGAGAGAGAGAATAGAGACACGATAACAGAGAGGAGATAGAGACACGATAACAGAGAGAGAGATAGAGACACGATAACAGAGAGAGATAGAGACACATAACAGAGAGAGAGATAGAGACACGATAACAGAGAAAGATAGAGACACGATAACAGAGAGAGAGATAGAGACACGATAACAGAGAGAGAGATAGAGACACGATAACAGAGAGAGAGATAGAGACACGATAACAGAGAGAGAGATAGAGACACGATAACAGAGAGAGAGATAGAGACACGATAACAGAGAGAGAGATAGAGACACGATAACAGAGAGAGAGATAGAGACACGATAACAGAGAGAGAGATAGAGACACGATAACAGAGAGAGAGATAGAGACACGATAACAGAGAGAGAGATAGAGACACGATAACAGAGAGGAGAGAGATAGAGACACGATAACAGAGAGAGAGATAGAGACACGATAACAGAGAGAGAGATAGAGACACGATAACAGAGAGAGAGATAGAGACACGATAACAGAGAGAGAGAGAGACACGATAACAGAGAGAGAGATAGAGACACGATAACAGAGAGAGAGATAGAGACACGATAACAGAGAGAGAGATAGAGACACGAGAACAGAGAGAGAGATAGAGACACGATAACGAGAGAGAGAGATAGAGACACGATAACAGAGAGAGAGATAGAGACACGATAACAGAGAGAGATAGAGACACGATAACAGAAGAGAGAGATAGAGACACGATAACAGAGAGAGAGAGATAGAGACACGATAACAGAGAGAGAGATAGAGACACGATAACAGAGAGAGAAGATAGAGACACGATAACAGAGAGAGAGATAGAGACACGATAACAGAGAGAGAGATAGAGACACGATAACAGAGAGAGAGATAGAGACACGATAACAGAGAGAGAGATAGGGACACGGTAACAGAGAGAGAGATAGAGACACGATAACAGAGAGAGAGATAGAGACACGATAACAGAGAGAGAGAATAGGAGACACGATAACAGAGAGAGATAGAGACACGGTAACAGAGAGAGAGATAGAGACACGATAACAGAGAGAGAGATAGAGACACGATAACAGAGAGAGAGAGATAGAGACACGGTAACAGAGAGAGAGATAGAGACACGGTAACAGAGAGAGAGATAGAGACACGATAACAGGAGAGAGATAGAGACACGATAACAGAGAGAGAGATAGAGACACGATAACAGAGAGAGACGATAGAGACACGAGAACAGAGAGAGAGATAGAGACACGATAACAGAGAGAGATAGAGACACGATAACAGAGAGAGAGAGATAGAGACACGATAACAGAGAGAGATAGAGACACGATAACGAGAGAGAGAGATAGAGACACGATAACAGAGAGAGAGATAGAGACACGATAACAGAGGAGAGAGATAGAGACACGATAACAGAGAGAGAGATAGAGACACGATAACAGAGAGAGAGAGATAGAGACACGATAACAGAGAGAGAGATAGAGACACGATAACAGAGAGAGAGATAGAGACACGATAACAGAGAGAGATAGAGACACGATAACAGAGAGAGATAGAGACACGATAACAGAGAGAGATAGAGACACGATAACAGAGAGAGAGATAGAGACACGATAACAGAGAGAGAGATAGAGACACGATAACAGAGAGAGAGATAGAGACACGATAACAGAGGAGAGATAGAGACACGATAACAGAGAGAGATAGAGACACGATAACAGAGAGAGAGATAGAGACACGATAACAGAGAGAGAGATAGAGACACGATAACAGAGGAGAGATAGAGACACGATAACAGAGAGAGAGATAGAGACACGATAACAGAGAGAGATAGAGACACGATAACAGAGAGAGAGATAGAGAACAGATAACAGAGAGAGAGAGATAGAGACACGATAACAGAGAGAGATAGAGACACGATAACAGAGAGGAGGAGAAAGAGACACGATAACAGAGAGAGATAGAGACACGATAACAGAGAGAGAGATAGAGACACGATAACAGAGACAGAGAGATAGAGACACGATAACAGAGAGAGAGATAGAGACACGATAACAGAGAGAGAGAGATAGAGACACGATAACAGAGAGAGATAGAGACACGATAACAGAGAGAGATAGAGACACGATAACAGAGAGAGAGATAGAGGCACGATAACAGAGAGAGTGATAGAGACACAGATAACAGAGAGAGAGATAGAGACACGATAACAGAGAGAGAGAGATAGAGACACGATAACAGAGAGAGAGAGATAGAGACACGAGAACAGAGAGAGAGATAGAGACACGATAACAGAGAGAGAGAGATAGAGACACGATAACAGAGAGAGAGATAGAGACACGATAACAGAGAGAGAGATAGAGACACGATAACAGAGAGAGATAGAGACACGATAACAGAGAGAGAGATAGAGACACGATAACAGAGAGAGAGATAGAGACACGGTAACAGAGAGGTGAGAGATAGAGACACGAGAACAGAGAGAGATCGAGACACGATAACAGAGAGAGATAGAGACACGAGAACAGAGAGAGATAGAGACACGATAACAGAGAGAGAGATAGAGACACGATAACAGAGAGAGAGAGATAGAGACACGAGAACAGAGAGAGAGATAGAGACACGATAACAGAGAGAGAGATAGAGACACGATAACAGAGAGAGAGGTAGAGACACGATAACAGAGAGAGTGATAGAGACACGATAACAGAGAGAGATAGAGACACGATTACAGAGAGAGAGATAGAGACACGATAACAGAGAGAGAGAAATAGAGACATGATAACAGAGAGAGAGATAGAGACACGATTACAGAGAGAGAGATAGAGACACGATAACAGAGAGAGAGATAGAGACACGATAACAGAGAGAGAGATAGAGACACGATTGACAGAGAGAGAGATAGAGACACGATAACAGAGAGAGAGAATAGAGACACGAGAACAGAGAGAGAGAGATAGAGACACGATACAGAGAGAGAGATAGAGACACGATAACAGAGAGAGAGATAGAGACACGAGAACAGAGAGAGAGATAGAGACACGATAACAGAGAGAGAGATAGAGACACGATAACAGAGAGAGAGATAGAGACACGATAACAGAGAGAGAGATAGAGACACGATAACAGAGAGAGATAGAGACACGATAACAGAGAGAGATAGAGACACGATAACAGAGAGAGAGATAGAGACACGATAACAGAGAGAGAGATAGAGACACGATAACAGAGAGAGAGATAGAGACACGATAAAGAGAGAGAGAGATAGAGACACGATAACAGAGAGAGAGATAGAGACACGATAACAGAGAGAGAGATAGAGACACGATAACAGAGAGAGAGATAGAGACACGATAACAGAGAGAGAGATAGAGACACGATAACAGAGAGAGAGATAGAGACACGAAAGAGAGATAGAGACACGATAACAGAGAGAGAGATAGAGACACGATAACAGAGAGAGAGATAGAGACACGATAACAGAGAGAGAGATAGAGACACGATAACAGAGAGAGATAGAGACACGATAACAGAGAGAGATAGAGACACGATAACAGAGAGAGAGATAGAGACACGATGACAGAGAGAGAGATAGAGACACGATAACAGAGAGAGAGATAGAGACACGATAACAGAGAGAGAGATAGAGACACGATAACAGAGAGAGAGATAGAGACACGATAACAGAGAGAGAGATAGAGACTCGATAACAGAGAGAGAGATAGAGACACGATAACAGAGAGAGAGATAGCGACACGATAACAGAGAGAGATAGAGACACGATAACAGAGAGAGAGATAGAGACACGATAACAGAGAGAGAGATAGAGACACGATAACAGAGAGAGAGATAGAGACACGATAACAGAGAGAGATAGAGACACGATAACAGAGAGAGATAGAGACACGATAACAGAGAGAGAGAAATAGAGACATGAGAACAGAGAGAGAGATAGAGACACGATAAAAGAGAGAGAGATAGAGACACGATAACAGAGAGAGAGATAGAGACACGATAACAGAGAGAGAGATAGAGACACGATAACAGAGAGAGAGAGATAGAGACACGATAACAGAGAGAGATAGAGACACGATAACAGAGAGAGAGAAATAGAGACACGAGAACAGAGAGAGATAGAGACATGATAACAGAGAGAGAGAGATAGAGACACGATAACAGAGAGAGAGAGATAGAGACACGATAAAAGAGAGAGAGATAGAGACACGATAACAGAGAGAGAGATAGAGACACGATAACAGAGAGAGAGATAGAGACACGATAACAGAGAGAGAGAGATAGAGACACGATAACAGAGAGAGGGATAGAAATCATAGAAACCCTACAGTGCAGAAGGAGGCCATTCGGCCCATCGAGTCTGCACCGACCACAATCCCACCCAGGCCCTGCCCCCACATATTTACCCGCTAATCCCGCTAACCTACGCATCTCAGAACTCTAAGGGGCAATTTTTACCCTGGCCAATCAACCTAACCCGCAGATCTTTGGACTGAGACACGATAACAGAGAGAGAGATAGAGACACGATAACAGAGAGAGAGATAGAGACACGATAACAGAGAGAGAAATAGAGACACGATTACAGAGAGAGAGATAGAGACACGATAACAGAGAGAGAGATAGAGACACGATAACAGAGAGAGAGAGATAGAGACACGATAACAGAGAGAGAGATAGAGACACGATAACAGAGAGAGAGATAGAGACACGATAACAGAGAGAGAGATAGAGACACGATAACGGAGAGAGAGATAGAGACACGATAACAGAGAGAGAGATAGAGACACGATAACAGAGAGAGAGAGATAGAGACACGATAACAGAGAGAGAGATAGAGACTCGATAACAGAGAGAGATAGAGACACGATAACAGAGAGAGAGATAGAGACACGATAATAGAGAGAGAGATAGAGACACGATAACAGAGAGAGAGAGATAGAGACACGATAACAGAGAGAGAGATAGAGACACGATAACGGAGAGAGAGATAGAGACACGATAACAGAGAGAGAGATAGAGACACGATAACAGAGAGAGAGAGATAGAGACACGATAACAGAGAGAGAGATAGAGACTCGATAACAGAGAGAGATAGAGACACGATAACAGAGAGAGAGATAGAGACACGATAACAGAGAGAGAGATAGAGACACGATAACAGAGAGAGAGATAGAGACACGATAACAGAGAGAGAGATAGAGACACGATAACAGAGAGAGAGATAGAGACACGATAACAGAGAGAGAGATAGAGACACGATAACAGAGACAGAGAGATAGAGACACGATAACAGAGAGAGAGATAGAGACACGGTAACAGAGAGAGAGAGATAGAGACACGAGAACAGAGAGAGAGATAGAGACACGATAACAGAGAGAGAGATAGAGGCACGATAACAGAGAGAGAGATAGAGACACGATAACAGAGAGAGAGATAGAGACACGATAACAGAGAGAGAGATAGAGACACGATAACAGAGAGAGAGAGATAGAGACACGATAACAGAGAGAGAGAAATAGAGACACGAGAACAGAGAGAGAGATAGAGACACGATAACAGAGAGAGAGAGATAGAGACACGATAACAGAGAGAGAGATAGAGACACGATAACAGAGAGAGAGATAGAGACACGATAACAGAGAGAGATAGAGACACGATAACAGAGAGAGAGATAGAGACACGATAACAGAGAGAGAGATAGAGACACGATAACAGAGACAGATAGAGACACGATAACAGAGAGAGAGAAATAGAGACACGAGAACAGAGAGAGATAGAGACACGATAACAGAGAGAGAGATAGAGACACGATAACAGAGAGAGAGATAGAGACACGATAACAGAGAGAGAGATAGAGACACGATAACAGAGAGAGAGATAGAGACACGATAACAGAGGGAGAGAGATAGAGACACGATAACAGAGAGAGAGAGATAGAGACACGAGAACAGAGAGAGATAGAGACACGATAACAGAGAGAGAGATAGAGACACGATAACAGAGAGAGAGATAGAGACACGATAACAGAGAGAGAGATAGAGACACGATAACAGAGAGAGAGATAGAGACACGATAACAGAGGGAGAGAGATAGAGACACGATAACAGAGAGAGAGAGATAGAGACACGATAACAGAGAGAGAGATAGAGACACGATAACAGAGAGAGAGATAGAGACACGATAACAGAGAGAGAGATAGAGACACGATAACAGAGAGAGAGATAGAGACACGATAACAGAGAGAGAGAGATAGAGACACGATAACAGAGAGAGAGATAGAGACACGATAACAGAGAGTGAGATAGAGACACGATAACAGAGAGAGAGAGATAGAGACACGAGAACAGAGAGAGAGATAGAGACACGATAACAGAGAGAGAGATAGAGACACGATAACAGAGAGAGATAGAGACACGATAACAGAGAGAGATAGAGACACGGTAACAGAGAGAGAGATAGAGACACGATAACAGAGAGAGAGAAATAGAGACACGAGAACAGAGAGAGAGATAGAGACACGATAACAGAGAGAGATAGAGACACGATAACAGAGAGAGAGATAGAGACACGATAACAGAGAGAGAGATAGATTCACGATAACAGAGAGAGAGTGATAGAGACACGATAACAGAGAGAGAGATAGAGACACGATAACAGAGAGAGAAATAGAGACACGGTAACAGAGAGAGAGATAGAGACACGATAACAGAGAGAGAGATAGAGACACGATAACAGAGAGAGATAGAGACACGATAACAGAGAGAGAGAGATAGGGACACGGTAACAGAGAGAGAGAAATAGAGACACGAGAACAGAGAGAGAGATAGAGACACGATAACAGAGAGAGAGAAATAGAGACACGATAACAGAGAGAGAGAGATAGAGACACGGTAACAGAGAGAGAGATAGAGACACGATAACAGAGAGAGAGATAGAGACACGATAACAGAGACAGAGAGAGAGATAGAGACACGGTAACAGAGAGAGAGATAGAGACACGGTAACAGAGAGAGAGATAGAGACACGATAACAGAGAGAGATAGAGACACGATAACAGAGAGAGAGATAGAGACACGATAACAGAGAGAGACAAATAGAGACACGAGAACAGAGAGAGAGATAGAGACACGATAACAGAGAGAGATAGAGACACGATAACAGAGAGAGAGAGATAGAGACACGATAACAGAGAGAGATAGAGACACGATAACAGAGAGAGAGAGATAGAGACACGATAACAGAGAGAGATAGAGACACGATAACAGAGAGAGAGAGATAGAGACACGATAACAGAGAGAGAGATAGAGACACGATAACAGAGAGAGAGAGATAGAGACACGATAACAGAGAGCGAAATAGAGACACGATAACAGAGAGAGAGATAGAGACACGATAACAGAGAGAGATAGAGACACGATAACAGAGAGAGATAGAGACACGATAACAGAGAGAGATAGAGACACGATAACAGAGAGCGAGATAGAGACACGATAACAGAGAGAGAGATAGAGACACGATAACAGAGAGAGAGATAGAGACACGATAACAGAGGGAGAGATAGAGACACGATAACAGAGAGAGATAGAGAAAAGATAAGATAACAGAGGGAGAGATAGAGACACGATAACAGAGAGAGATAGAGAAAAGATAACAGAGAGAGAGAGATAGAGACACGATAACAGAGAGAGAGATAGAGACACGATAACAGAGGGAGAGATAGAGACACGATAACAGAGAGAGAGATAGAGACACGATAACAGAGGGAGAGATAGAGACACGATAACAGAGAGAGATAGAGAAAAGATAACAGAGAGAGAGAGATAGAGACACGATAACAGAGAGAGATAGAGACACGATAACAGAGAGGGAGAAAGAGACACGATAACAGAGAGAGAGATAGAGACACGATAACAGAGAGAGAGATAGAGACACGATAACAGAGACAGAGAGATAGAGACACGATAACAGAGAGAGAGATAGAGACACGGTAACAGAGAGAGAGAGATAGAGACACGAGAACAGAGAGAGAGATAGAGACACGATAACAGAGAGAGATAGAGACACGATAACAGAGAGAGAGATAGAGGCACGATAACAGAGAGAGTGATAGAGACACAATAACAGAGAGAGAGATAGAGACACGATAACAGAGAGAGAGAGATAGAGACACGATAACAGAGAGAGAGAAATAGAGACACGAGAACAGAGAGAGAGATAGAGACACGATAACAGAGAGAGAGAGATAGAGACACGATAACAGAGAGAGAGATAGAGACACGATAACAGAGAGAGAGATAGAGACACGATAACAGAGAGAGATAGAGACACGATAACAGAGAGAGAGATAGAGACACGATAACAGAGAGAGAGATAGAGACACGGTAACAGAGAGTGAGAGATAGAGACACGAGAACAGAGAGAGATCGAGACACGATAACAGAGAGAGATAGAGACACGAGAACAGAGAGAGATAGAGACACGATAACAGAGAGAGAGATAGAGACACGATAACAGAGAGAGAGAAATAGAGACACGAGAACAGAGAGAGAGATAGAGACACGATAACAGAGAGAGAGATAGAGACACGATAACAGAGAGAGAGGTAGAGACACGATAACAGAGAGAGTGATAGAGACACGATAACAGAGAGAGATAGAGACACGATTACAGAGAGAGAGATAGAGACACGATAACAGAGAGAGAGAAATAGAGACATGAGAACAGAGAGAGAGAGATAGAGACACGATTACAGAGAGAGAGATAGAGACACGATAACAGAGAGAGAGATAGAGACACGATAACAG
Source organism: Mustelus asterias (assembly GCF_964213995.1). Lineage (NCBI taxonomy): Eukaryota > Metazoa > Chordata > Chondrichthyes > Carcharhiniformes > Triakidae > Mustelus > Mustelus asterias. Next base: position 8,909 of record NW_027593098.1, read on the forward strand.
AGAGAGAGATAGAGACACGATTACAGAGAGAGAGATAGAGACACGATAACAGAGAGAGAGAAATAGAGACACGAGAACAGAGAGAGAGAGATAGAGACACGATTACAGAGAGAGAGATAGAGACACGATAACAGAGAGAGAGATAGAGACACGAGAACAGAGAGAGAGATAGAGACACGATAACAGAGAGAGAGATAGAGACACGATAACAGAGAGAGATAGAGACACGATAACAGAGAGAGAGATAGAGACACGATAACAGAGAGAGATAGAGACACGATAACAGAGACAGAGAGATAGAGACACGATAACAGAGAGAGAGATAGAGACACGATAACAGAGAGAGAGATAGAGACACGATAACAGAGAGAGAGATAGAGACACGATAAAAGAGAGAGAGAGATAGAGACACGATAACAGAGAGAGAGAGATAGAGACACGATAACAGAGAGAGAGATAGAGACACGATAACAGAGAGAGAGATAGAGACACGATAACAGAGAGAGAAATAGAGACACGAGAACAGAGAGAGAGAGATAGAGACACGATAACAGAGAGAGAGATAGAGACACGGTAACAGAGAGAGAGATAGAGACACGATAACAGAGAGAGAGATAGAGACACGATAACAGAGAGAGATAGAGACACGATAACAGAGAGAGATAGAGACACGATAACAGAGAGAGAGATAGAGACACGATGACAGAGAGAGAAATAGAGACACGATAACAGAGAGAGAGATAGAGACACGATAACAGAGAGAGAGATAGAGACACGATAACAGAGAGAGATAGAGACACGATAACAGAGAGAGAGATAGCGACACGATAACAGAGAGAGATAGAGACACGATAACAGAGAGAGAGATAGAGACACGATAACAGAGAGAGATAGAGACACGATAACAGAGAGAGAGATAGAGACACGATAACAGAGAGAGAAATAGAGACACGATAACAGAGAGAGATAGAGACACGATAACAGAGAGAGAGAAATAGAGACATGAGAACAGAGAGAGATAGAGACACGATAAAAGAGAGAGAGAGATAGAGACACGATAACAGAGAGAGATAGAGACACGATAACAGAGAGAGAGATAGAGACACGATAACAGAGAGAGAGAGATAGAGACACGATAACAGAGAGAGATAGAGACACGATAACAGAGAGAGAGAAATAGAGACACGAGAACAGAGAGAGATAGAGACATGATAACAGAGAGAGAGAGATAGAGACACGATAACAGAGAGAGAGAGATAGAGACACGATAAAAGAGAGAGAGATAGAGACACGATAACAGAGAGAGAGATAGAGACACGATAACAGAGAGAGAGATAGAGACACGATAACAGAGAGAGAGAGATAGAGACACGATAACAGAGAGAGGGATAGAAATCATAGAAACCCTACAGTGCAGAAGGAGGCCATTCGGCCCATCGAGTCTGCACCGACCACAATCCCACCCAGGCCCTGCCCCCACATATTTACCCGCTAATCCCGCTAACCTACGCATCTCAGAACTCTAAGGGGCAATTTTTACCCTGGCCAATCAACCTAACCCGCAGATCTTTGGACTGAGACACGATAACAGAGAGAGAGATAGAGACACGATAACAGAGAGAGAGATAGAGACACGATAACAGAGAGAGAAATAGAGACACGATTACAGAGAGAGAGATAGAGACACGATAACAGAGAGAGAGATAGAGACACGATAACAGAGAGAGAGAGATAGAGACACGATAACAGAGAGAGAGATAGAGACACGATAACAGAGAGAGAGATAGAGACACGATAACAGAGAGAGAGATAGAGACACGATAACGGAGAGAGAGATAGAGACACGATAACAGAGAGAGAGATAGAGACACGATAACAGAGAGAGAGAGATAGAGACACGATAACAGAGAGAGAGATAGAGACTCGATAACAGAGAGAGATAGAGACACGATAACAGAGAGAGAGATAGAGACACGATAATAGAGAGAGAGATAGAGACACGATAACAGAGAGAGAGAGATAGAGACACGATAACAGAGAGAGAGATAGAGACACGATAACGGAGAGAGAGATAGAGACACGATAACAGAGAGAGAGATAGAGACACGATAACAGAGAGAGAGAGATAGAGACACGATAACAGAGAGAGAGATAGAGACTCGATAACAGAGAGAGATAGAGACACGATAACAGAGAGAGAGATAGAGACACGATAACAGAGAGAGAGATAGAGACACGATAACAGAGAGAGAGATAGAGACACGATAACAGAGAGAGAGATAGAGACACGATAACGGAGAGAGAGATAGTGACACGATAACAGAGAGAGAGAAATAGAGACACGATAACAGAGAGAGAGATAGAGACACGATAACAGAGAGAGAAATAGAGACACGATAACAGAGAGAGAGATAGAGACACGATAACGGAGAGAGAGATAGAGACACGATAACAGAGAGAGAGATAGAGACACGATAACAGAGAGAGAGAGATAGAGACACGATAACTGAGAGAGAGAGATAGAGACACGATAACAGAGAGAGAGATAGAGACACGATAACGGAGAGAGAGATAGAGACACGATAACGGAGAGAGAGATAGAGACACGATAACAGAGAGAGAGATAGAGACACGATAACAGAGAGAGAGATAGAGACACGATAACGGAGAGAGAGATAGAGACACGATAACAGAGAGAGAGATAGCGACACGATAACAGAGAGAGAGATAGAGACACGATAACAGAGAGAGAAATAGAGACACGATAACAGAGAGAGAGAGAGAGACACGATAACCGAGAGAGATAGAGACACGATAACAGAGAGAGAGAGAGAGACACGATAACAGAGAGAGAGAGATAGAGACACGGTAACAGAGAGAGAGATAGAGACACGATAACAGAGAGAGAGATAGAGACACGATAACAGAGAGAGAGATAGAGACACGATAACAGAGAGAGAGATAGAGACACGATAAGTGAGCGAGAGAGATAGAGACACTGTGGTGAACCATAGTTGGTTACCACTATGAGTGCTGAGCCATGGATGGTCAGCACTATGGGGTTTGTAGATATGTTACTGTAATTACTGTTGGTGTTAGGGTTGGGCTGTTCTACCTGTTGATATTGTTCTGTGGTACACTCCAGTTGGCTCCGCCTACCAGGGGAAGTATAAAGGTCACTGCACTGCCTGGAGAACCTTTAGTCTGGGATTGTATTGTATATAGTGTGCTCCATTCCTGTCAGTAATAAAAGCCTTTATTTCCCGGGTACATTCTAGCCTCCCATGCGAATTAATCGCGCATCAATTTTATTACTGACAAAATTTTGAAAACCATGGAGCAAATGCTGAAACCCGATTGGCTTACACTAGACCCACGTGCGGCAGGAGCGTCAAACACTTTCGACCATTGGTTCAAGTGTTTTCAAGACTACATCGATGCCTCAACAGCCATTCAAAACGACGACGATAGACTGCGGGTCCTCCACGCAAGGGTAAGCGACACTGTATATTCATCAATCCGCGATGCCCAAGACTACAAAGGGGCCATCGAACTACTTAAGAAGTGGTACAACAAACCGCCAAACGAGATCCATGCTCGACACCTTCGAGCCACACGACGGCGGCAGCCCGGCGAAACGACAGAACAGTACCTGGGTGAACTCCAGCAGCTAGCCAGAGCCTGCAACTGCAAGTCAGTGTCGGCGGCCCAGTATACGAGCGACTTGATCCGCGATGCGTTCGTGGCGGGAATCGGCTCGTCGTACATTCGCCTCCGGCTGTTAGAGCAAGGTAACCTCGACCTCACTAAGACAGTAGAATTGGCTGATGCTATGGAGACGGCCTCCAGAAGTCTAGAAACGTACCCCACCGACCACGTGGGAACATCGTGGCAAGTACAGCCACCGACTCTGCTTTATTCAGCGGCCCCAAAAAACTGCGCGATTGTGTTCCCGACCTCGGACCTGACGACGGCGGCATCTCCAGGAGGCCCGCGGTGTTACTTCTGTGGATTGGCGAAGCACCCTCGGCAACGATGTCCAGCCAGAACGGTATTGTGCTCTGCGTGCCGAAAGAAAGGGCATTATGCCAAAGTCTGCAGGACCAAATCACCCTCCAAACATAGCAGTGCGGAATGCGATTCTCCTGAGCCTGTCTCCTTGTCTCCAGCGCCTTCGAGGTCCTCCACCACGTGCGATTCCAGAGCGCCGCCATTCCTGACGACGGAGATGCAAGACATGTGCGACCTGCAGGGGCCGCCACTTTTACCGCCACCGACCACGCGCGATCCATGGACGCAGCCATTTTGGTCGGCACCGACCGCGGACGACCAGCAGGGGTCATCATCATCAACCATCTCAGCTGCCTGCAGCGGCTCCCAAGATCCGACGGTGGCGTCAATCATCCTGGACCAGGCCAAGCCTCACAGACTCGACAAGTCCATGATGTACATAGAGGTAAACGGACGCCTAATTCATTGTTTGTTTGACAGCGGGAGCACGGAGAGTTTCATTCACCCTGACACTGTGAAACGGTGTGGTCTCCGAGTGCAGACTGTCAGACAGACAATTTCGATGGCGTCGAGGTCCCGGTCTGTTACCGTGCTAGGGAGCTGCGTGGTCCACTTGACGGTGCCGGGCACAGTTTACGAGAACTTCAGGCTCCTTGTGTTACCGCACCTTTGCGCTCCGATGCTCCTGGGACTAGATTTTATGGTCCACCTGAGGAGTGTAACCCTGCAGTACGATGGGCCGCTCCCTCCACTTTCAGTGGGAGCACAGCAGCCTCCAAATTGCCCAGCGCGCTCCACGTGTAGCCTCTCGACACTCAGAATCACCCCACCATCCTTATTCGACAATCTAGTGCCAGGCTGCAAGCCCATCGCAACCAAGAGCAGGCGTTATAGCGCTGAGGATCGGATCTTTATTCGATCTGAGGTTCAGCGGCTCCTCAAGGAAGGGATCATCCAACCCAGCTCTAGTCCCTGGAGAGCACAAGTAGTGGTGGTTAAAACTGGACACAAACCCTGGATGGTCATAGACTATAGTCAGACCATTAACAGATACACGCAGCTGGATGCGTATCCTCTCCCGCGCATATCTGACATGGTCAACCAGATTGCGCAGTACCGGGTGTTCTCCACCATCGACTTGAAGTCAGCTTACCACCAGCTCCCCATTCGCCCAGAGGACCGAAAATGCACGGCCTTTGAGGCGGATGGTCGCCTTTATCACTTTTTAAGGGTTCCCTTTGGCGTCACGAATGGGGTCTCAGTCTTCCAGCATGCAATGGACCGAATGGTGGACCAGAACGGGCTGTGGGCTACCTTCCCGTACCTGGATAACGTCACTATCTGCGGCCATGACCAGCAGGACCACGATGCCAACCTCCTTAGATTTTTACGCACTGCGTCTCGCCTGAATCTGACCTACAACAGGGAGAAGTGTGTATTTCGCAAGCGCCGTTTAGCAATTCTCGGATACGTGGTGGAAAACGGGGTCTTTGGCCCTGATCCAGACCGTATGCATCCCCTACTGGAACTTCCCCTGCCCACTAGCATCAAAGCACTGAGAAGATGCTTAGGCTTCTTCTCTTACTATGCACAGTGGGTTCCCAATTATGCGGACAAAGCCCGTCCGCTCATCAAGTCTACCTCCTTTCCCCTAGCAACAGAGGCTCGCTTAGCCTTTGAAGGGATAAAAGCCGACATCGCGAAAGCCACGATGCACGCTGTCGATGAGTCCATCCCCTTTCAGGTGGAGAGTGATGCATCGGATTTCGCCCTGGCCGCCACACTTAGCCAGGCGGGCAGGCCCGTCGCCTTTTTCTCTCGCACCCTCCAAGGCCCCAAAATTCGACACTCTGCAGTGGAAAAGGAGGCCCAGGCCATTGTGGAGGCCGTTCGGCATTGGCGCCATTACTTGGCGGGAAAACGATTCACCCTGCTCACGGACCAGCGGTCCGTGGCCTTCATGTTCAACAACACGTTACGGGGTAAGATCAAGAATGATAAAATCTTGAGGTGGAGAATCGAACTCTCCACCTACAATTATGATATCATGTACCATCCAGGGAAGCTCAATGAGCCCTCAGAAACCCTGTCGCATGGAACATGTGCCAGTGTGCAGGAGAGTCGATTACAGGCCCTCCACAATGATCTCTGCCATCCGGGGGTCACTCGGCTCTTCCATTTCATAAAGGCCCGGAATCTACCCTACTCAGTGGAGGATGTCAGGTCCATAACCCGAAGCTTCCAGGTATGTGCTGAATGCAAACCGCACTTCTACCGACCTGACAGGGCACACCTCATTAAGGCCACTTGCCCTTTTGAAAGACTGAGTGTGGACTTTAAGGGCCCCTTCCTTCGACAGATCGGAATGTGTACTTCCTCAATGTGATTGATGAGTACTCACGATTCCCTTTTGTCATTCCCTGTTCTGATACGACCACTGCCACGGTCATTAAAGCATTACGGGATCTTTTCACCCTGTTCGGTTACCCCAGCTATATCCACAGTGATAGGGGCTCGTCATTCATGAGTGGCGACTTGAGGCAATACCTGCTCTCAAAAGGGATTGCCTCAAGTAGAACTACGAGTTACAACCCGAGGGGTAACGGACAGGTTGAACGAGAAAATGCTACAGTCTGGAAGGCTGTCTTACTGGCGTTGAGGTCTAAAGGTCTTCCAGTCTCCCATTGGCAAGAGGTGCTCCCTGATGCGCTCCATTCCATCCGCTCACTCCTGTGTACGGCAACCAACGCTACTCCACATGAGAGGATGTTTTCCTTCCCTAGGAAGTCTTCCTCTGGGACCTCATTACCGTCTTGATTGATGCACTCAGGACCTGTCCTCCTGCGGCGGCATGTTAGGACCCACAAGTCCGACCCTTTGGTTGAACAGGTCCATCTCCTCCACGCCCAACCCTCAATATGCCTATGTGGTATATCCTGACGGGCGAGAGGACACGGTCTCTATTCGAGATCTGGCGCCAGCAGGGGACTTGGTCACCCCAGTCGCTCCCACACCCCTAGTTAGGGACCCCCCGACCCTTATCTCCCCTCCTGACACGGTGCGGGCAGTATCGGGACCACCACTTAATCCTCTTACTCCCGTGTACAGCTTGCCTGAGTCCAGGAGATTGTCACCACCTCGAGGCGTGCTCGAGTCCAGCAGATTGTCGCCACCTCGTGGTCCATCTGTCCGTGAGGAACTGGAGGAGTCACTGGACACCGCCTTGGAGAGAAGGTCACCACGGTCACCAGAACCGGCGTTACCGCCAGTGTTGAGGAGGTCGCAGAGACGGTGCGGTCCTCCGATACGACTGAACTTGTGAATATATGGACAGTTGTTCTGTTTTTTTTTACCCCAACGCCCTTTGTTTTTAAAGGAGGGGTGAATGTGGTGAACCATAGTTGGTTACCACTATGAGTGCTGAGCCATGGATGGTCAGCACTATGGGGTTTGTAGATATGTTACTGTAATTACTGTTGGTGTTAGGGTTGGGCTGTTCTACCTGTTGATATTGTTCTGTGGTACACTCCATTAGGCTCCGCCTACCAGGGGAAGTATAAAGGTCACTGCACTGCCTGGAGAACCTTTAGTCTGGGATTGTATTGTATATAGTGTGCTCCATTCTTGTCAGTAATAAAAGCCTTTATTTCCCGGGTACATTCTAGCCTCCCGTGTGAATTAATCGCGCATCAGACACGATAACAGAGAGAGAGATAGAGACACGATAACAGAGAGAGAGAAATAGAGACACGATAACAGAGAGAGCGAGATAGAGACACGATAACAGAGAGAGAAATAGAGACACGATAACAGAGAGAGAGAGATAGAGACACGATAACAGAGAGAGAGATAGAGACACGATAACAGAGAGAGAGATAGAGGCACGATAACAGAGAGAGAGATAGAGACGTGATAACAGAGAGAGAGATAGAGACACGATAACAGAGAGAGAGATAGAGACACGATAACAGAGAGAGAGATAGAGACACGATAACAGAGAGAGAGATAGAGACACGATAACAGAGAGAGAGATAGAGACACGACAACAGAGAGAGAAATAGAGACACGATAACAGAGAGAGAGATAGAGACACGATAACAGAGAGAGAGATAGAGACACGATAACAGAGAGAGATAGAGACACGATAACAGAGAGAGAGAGATAGAGACACGATAACAGAGAGAGAGATAGAGACACGATAACAGAGAGAGAGATAGAGACACGATAACAGAGAGAGAGAGATAGAGACACGATAACAGAGAGAGAGAGATAGAGACACGATAACAGAGAGAGAGATAGAGACACGATAACAGGGATGGAGATAAAGACATGAAACAGAGAGAGAGATAGAGACACGATAACAGAGAGAGAGATAGAGACACGATAACAGAGAGAGAGATAGAGACACGATAACAGAGAGAGAGAGATAGAGACAGGATAACAGAGAGAGAGAGATAGAGACACGATAACAGAGAGAGATAGAGACACGATAACAGAGAGAGAGATAGAGACACGATAACAGGGATGGAGATAAAGACATGAAACAGAGAGAGAGATAGAGACACGATAACAGGGATGGAGATAAAGACATGAAACAGAGAGAGAGAAATGGACATGAGCTGAAACGTGGAAGTGAAGAGAATTGGAGAAAGTGGAGGCAGAATGTGGGAAACAGTTGGAGAAGTTCGGTGAGAAAAAGAGAAAGCAAAGAATCATTGAGGAAGATAATAAAAAAGATGAACAGATTGATGTCGGGAGAGACATCTGATCGGAAAAGAGAAGCAGCTTTTAAATATTAGCTGGAGGAGGATAGGTAGAAAGATAACCATTCAGGCAGCTATAATAAATGAGGAGCAAGGAAGCTGATTAACAGGCAGTCACGATTCCATTGCTAAATATTATCCGTGCTTTTTCCATCCAATTCTTTTGCGCGGCGGGCTGGAGGAATCGTGCGGTGGGTGACGCGTGAGATTCGCACATGGGTTCCAGCCCTGATAGCATCTCCCAGCACCGGATTTCCAGTGTTGTCTGCTCCACGCTGGAAATCGGCAGGGAGGTCGCCGGTGAAGTCTCCGGGCCCATTCTCATCTCCCTCCACCGAGTGGTTCACTTCAGCGGGGTTTACAGTAGCTCCCTGCTTGCAGGGAACTATAGGCCTCACCCTGCTGGAGTGAAGAGGGGTGAAATCGGATTCTCCGAGGGAGTCGGGCAGTGGGGGCTGGTGCCTCATTTGGTACTTTGGCAGCACCAGTCTGAGCCACCTGGCACTGTCGAAGGGCCAAAGTGCCAGTGCCCAGAGGGCACTTTGGCACTGCCCATCGGCCATGGGGGCAATGCGAAGGGAGCATATGAGGGTGGGGCCTACGGAGCCTGATGGGGCGGGGCCTAGGTGCAATCAGTGGACTCGGAGTTCCCATTGCCACTCTGCATAAAGATCAGCGGGGGAGGGAGGGAGGCCAGTGATTGGGGCGGGCTGGGGGTGGGGTGGTCAGCTGGGGGGGGCGGGGGGGGGGGGGCGGTCAGTCTCCAGGGGGGGGGGGTCTGCATCCCAGGAGGTGGGGGGCAGGACTGTATGGGGGTAACTGTTGGGGGCAATCAGTGGGGGGGACCTGGAGATCGGGACAGGGGGTTGGAGCTGGGCTTGGGAATGGCCTGGGGGTCAGCGATCAGGCCATGGGGGGATGGAGGGCCGGCGATGTGCGGGTCACGGGGCTGGCCAACGATCGGGAGGCTGTTAGTGCGGGGCCATTGCAGCAATCTTGGCACTGATAGATCAGCGCATGCGTAATGGCCCCCTCAGTGCGCTGATTTCAGCCTCTCCATCAGGGCCAGGACCCATCCCTTGGTTTTTAATGATCTTCACACTGGCGGCCTCTGCAGTGCACAAAGTGTGGGAGATTCTTCTCGGAACTCCAACTGAAAAATTAGCGTGAATTACTCCAGTTTTCACACAAATTCAACACTTAGAATTTTTGGGGGAGAATTCTGGCCAATAGGTCTCTGACCCTCCCAAGGAGGCAGAGATTTCTATTGGGATGGATTGTTATTCCTTCATAGCTGCAATTTTTTCTCTCTCTCTCTCTCTCCCTCTGTGTTTGAGATATTAGAGATTTCTGAAACGATATTTCCTGCTCGCATTTTGCCCCCTGACAGTGCAGGAACCGGAATGTCCACAAAGACTTCAATATGCAGGTGGACTGGGAAAATCAGGTCGGTAGTGGATCCCAAGAAAAGGAATTTGTGGAATGTCTAAGAGATTTTTTCTGGAGCAGCTTGTGACAGAGCCTCCTTGGGAACAGGCAATTCTGGATTTGGTGATGTGTAATGAGGCAGACTTGATTGGGGAACTTAAACATAGAACATAGAACAGTACAGCACAGATCAGGCCCTTCGGCCCACGATGTTGTGCCGAGCTTTATCTGAAACCAAGATCAAGTTATCCCACTCCCTATCATCCTGGTGTGCTCCATGTGCCTATCCAATAACCAAATTAAGGTGATGGAGCCCTTAGGGAGCAGTGACCACAGTATGATAGAATTTATCCTGCAGTTTGAGAGGGGGAAGCTGGAATCAGATGTAACGGTATTACAATTAAATAAAGGTAACTACAAAGACATGAGGGAGGAGCTGGCCAGAGTTGACTGGAAAGGGAGCCGAGCAGAGAAGACAGTGGAACAGCAATGGCAGGGGTTTTTGAGAGTTATTCAGGAGGCACAACAGAAATTCATCCCAAGGAGGAGGAAACATGCTGAGGGGAGGACGAGGCATCCATGGCTGACGAGGGAAGTCAAGGACAGCATAAAAGAAAAAGAAAAAGCATACAAAGTGGCGAGGATTAGTGGGAAGCCAGAGGATTGGGGAGCCTTTAAAAGTGAGCTGAGGACAACTAAAAAAGCAATAAGGGGGGAGAAGGTGAAATATGAGTGTAAGCTAGCCAGTAATATCAAAGAAGATAGGAAGAGTTTTTTCAATATATAAAAGGTAAGAGAGAGGCAAAAATAGTAATTGGATCACTGGAAAATGAGGCTGGAGAAGTAATAATAGGAAACAAAGCAATGGCAGAGGAACTGAGTAGTTACTTTGCATCAGTCTTCATGGTGGAAGACACCAGTGGCATTCCAGAGCTCCAGGAGAGTCAGGGGGCACAGGTGAGTGTAGTGGCTATCACTAAGGAGAAGGTTCTGGGGAAATTGAAAGGTCTGAAGGTGGATGAATCACCTGAACGCGATGGACTACACCCCAGGGTTCTAAAAGAGATAGCTGAGGAAATTGTGGAGGCATTGGTGGTGCTCTTTCAGGAATCACTGGAGGCAGGGAGGCTCCCAGAGGACTGGAAAGTAGCTGATGTAACACCGCTGTTTAAGAAGGGAGGGAGGCAGCAGACGGGAAATTATAGACCGGTTAGCCTGACTTCAGTCATTGGCAAGATTTTAGAGTCCATTATTAAAGATGAGATCACAGAGTACTAGGAAGTGCATGATAAAGTAGGACTGAGTCAGCACGGCTTTGTTAAGGGGAGGTCAAGTCTGACAAATATGTTAGAGTTCTTTGAGGACGTAACAAGGAAGTTAGATAAAGGAGAACCAGTGGACATGATTTAAGAAACATAGAAACATAGAAAAACTACAGCACAAACAGGCCCTTCAGCCCACAAGTTGTGCCGAACACATCCCTACCTTCTAGACCTACCTATAACCCTCCATCCTATTAAGCTTCATGTACTCATCCAGGAGTCTCTTAAAAGACCCTATTGAGTTCGCCTCCACCACCACTGACGGCAGCCGATTCCACTCGCCCACCACCCTCTGTGTGAAAAACTTACCCCTAACATCTCCCCTGTACCTACCCCCCAGCACCCTAAACCTGTGTCCTCTCGTAGCAGACATTTCCACCCTGGGAAAAAGCCACTGAGAGTCCACCCAATCTATGCCTCTCAACATCTTATATACCTCTATTAGGTCTCCTCTCATCCTACGTTTTTCCAAGGAGAAAAGATCGAGTTCCCTCAGCCTATCCTCATAAGGCATGGCACTCAATCCAGGCAACATCCTTGTAAATCTCCTTTGCACCCTTTCAATCTTTTCCACATCCTTCCTGTAATGAGGCGACCAGAACTGAGCACAATACTCCAAGTGGGGTCTGAAGAGCTTGTGACAGAGCCTCCTCAGGGACAGGCAATTCTGGATTTGGTGATGTGTAATGAGGCAGACTTGATTGGGGAACTTAAATATAGAACATAGAACAGTACAGCACAGATCAGGCCCTTCGGCCCACGATGTTGTGCCGAGCTTTATCTGAAACCAAGATCAAGCTATCCCACTCCCTATCATCCTGGTGTGCTCCATGTGCCTATCCAATAACCAAATTAAGGTGAAGGAACCCTTAGGGAGCAGTGACCACAATATGATAGAATTTACCGTGCAGTTTGAGAGGGAGAAGCTGGGATCAGATGTAACAGTATTACAATTAAATAAAGGTAACTACAAAGACATGAGGGAGGAGCTGGCCAGAGTTGATTGGAAAGGGAGCCTAGCTGGGAAGACAATGGAACAGCAATGGCAGGAGTTTTTGAGAGTTATTCAGGAGGCACAACAGAAATTCATCCCAAGGAGGAGGAAACATGCTGAGGGGACGACGAGGCATCCATGGCTGACGAGGGAAGTCAAGGACAGCAAAAAAGCAAAAGAAAAAGCATACAAAGTGGCGAGGATTAGTGGGAAGCCAGAGGATTGGGAAGCCTTTAAAAGCGAGCTGAGGACAACTAAAAAAGCAATAAGTGGGGAGAAGATGAAATATGAGTGTAAGCTAGCTAGTAATATAAAAGAAGATAGGAAGAGTTTTTTCAATATATAAAAGGTAAGAGAGAGGCAAAAATAGTAATTGGATCACTGGAAAATGAGGCTGGAGAAGTAATAATAGGAAACAAAGCAATGGCAGAGGAACTGAGTAGTTACTTTGCATCAGTCTTCACGGTGGAAGACACCAGTGGGACGCCAGAGCTCCTGGAGAATCAGGGGGCACAGGTGAGTGTAGTGGCCATCACTAAGGAGAAGGTTCTGGGGAAACTGAAAGGTCTGAAGGTGGATAAATCACCTGGACCGGATGGACTACACCCCAGGGTTCTAAAAGAGATAGCTGAGGAAATTGTGGAGGGATTGGTGGTGATTGGTGGTGATCTTTCAGGAATCACTGGAGGATACCAGAGGACTGGAAAGTAGCTAATGTAACACCGCTGTTTAAGAAGGGAGGGAGGCAGCAGACGGGAAATTATAGGCAGGTTATCCTGACTCCGGTCATTGGCGAGATTTTAGAGTCCATTATTAAAGATGAGATCACAGAGTACTAGGAAGTGCATGATAAAGTAGGACTGAGTCAGCACGGCTTTGCCAAGGGGAGGTCATGTCTGACAAATCTGTTAGAGTTCTTTGAGGAAGTAACAAGGAAGTTAGATAAAGGAGAACCAGTGGACATGATTTAATTAGATTTCCAAAAGGGCTTTGACAAGGCACCGCATAGGAGACTATTAAATAAGTTAAGTGCTCATGATGTTAAGGGTAAGATTCTGGCATAGATAGAGGATTGGCTGACTGACAGATTTCCACTCCATCTGACGAAGGAGCAGTGCTCCGAAAGCTAATGGTATTTGCTACCAAATAAACCTGTTGGACTTTAACCTGGTGTTGTTAAAACTGTGACTGGCAGAAGGCAGAGAGTGGAGATAAAGAGGTATTTTTCAGGATGGCAGCCGGTGACTAGTGGTGTGTCTCAGGGGCCGGTGCTGGGACCACACCTTTTCACCTTTACAGAGAACATAGAACATAGAACATTACAGCGCAGTACAGGCCCTTCGGCCCTCGATGTTGCGCCAACCAGTGAAACCAATCTAAAGCCCATCTAACCTACACTATTCCAATATCATCCATATGTTTATCCAATGACCATCTAAATGCCCTTAATGTTGGCGAGTCCACTACTGCTGCAGGCAGGGCATTCCACACCCTTACTACTCTCTGAGTAAAGAACCTACCTCTGACATCTGTCCTATATCTATCACCCCTCAATTTAAAGGTATGTCCCCTTGTGCTAGCCATCACCATCCGAGGAAAAAGGCTCTCACTATCCACCCTATCTAATCCTCTGATCATCTTGTATGCTTCTATTAAGTCACCTCTTGACCCTCTTCTCTCTAACGAAAACAACCTCAAGTCTCTCAGCCTTTCCTTATAAGACCTTCCCACCATACTAGGCAACATCCTAGTAAATCTCCTCTGCACCCTTTCCAATGCTTCCACATCCTTCCTAAAATGCGATGACAAGAACTGTATGCAATACTCCAAGTGCGGCCGCACCAGAGTTTTGTACAGCTGCAACATGACCTCCTGGCTCCGAAACTCAATCCCTCTACCAATAAAAGCTAACACTCCGTACGCCTTCTTAACAACCCTATCAACCTGGGTGCCAACTTTCAGGGATCTATGCACATGGACACCGAGATCTCTCTGTTCATCCACACTACCAAATATCTTACCATTAGCCCAGTACTCTGTAATCCTGTTACTCCTTCCAAAGTGAATCACCTCACACTTTTCCACATTGAACTCCATTTGCCACCTCTCAGCCCAGCTCTGCAGCTTATCTATGTCCCTCTGTAACCTGAAACAACCTTCCACACTGTCCACAACTCCACCGACCTTAGTGTCATCCGCAAATTTACTAACCCATCCTTCTACGCCCTCATCCAGGTCATTTATACAAATGACAAACAGCAGGGGCCTCAAAACAAATCCTTGCGGTACACCACTAGTAACTGAACTCCAGGATGAACTTTTCCCATCAATCACCACCCTCTGCCTTCTTACAGCTAGCCAAATCCTGATCCAAACTGCTAAATCACCCTCAATCCCATGCCTCTGTATCTTCTGCAATAGCTTACCGTGGGGAACCTTATCAAACGCTTTACTGAAATCCATATACACCACATCAACTGCTTTACCCTCGTCCACCTCTTTGGTCACCTTCTCAAAGAACTCAATAAGGTTTGTGAGGCATGACCTACCCTTCACAAAACCGTGTTGACTATCCCTAATCAAATTATTCCTTTCTAGATGATTATAAATCCTATCTCTTATAATCCTTTCCAAATCTTCGCCCACAACAGAAGTAAGGCTCACTGGTCTATAATTACCAGGGTTGTCCCTACTCCCCTTCTTGAACAAGGGGACAACATTTGCTATCCTCCAGTCTTCTGGCACTATTCCTGTAGACAATGACGACCTAAAGATCAAAGCCAAAGGCTCTGCAAACTCCTCCCTAGCCTCCCAGAGAATCCTGGGATAAATCCCATCCGGCCCAGGGGACTAATCTATTTTCACACTTTCCAGAATTGCTAACACCTCCTCCTTATTAACCTCAATCCTGCCTAGTCCAATAGCCTGTATCTCAGTATTCTCCTCGACAACATTGTCTTTTTCCTGCGTGAATACTGATGAAAAATATTCATTTAGCGCCTCTCCTATCTTTTCAGACTCCACGCACAACTTCCCACTACTGTCCTTGACTGGCCCTAATCTTACCCTAGTCATTCTTTTATTCCATAGAACCATAGAACCATAGAAAATTACAGCTCAGAAACAGGCCTTTTGGCCCTTCTTGTCTGTGCCGAACCATTTTATGCCTAGTCCCACTGACCTGCACTTGGACCATATCCCTCCACACCCCTCTCATCCATGAACCCGTCCAAGTTTTTCTTAAATGTTAAAAGTGACCCCACATTTACCACTTTATCCGGCAGCTCATTCCACACTCCCACCACTCTCTGCGTGAAGAAGCCCCCCCTAATATTCCCTTTAAACTTTTCTCCTTTCACCCCTAACCCATGCCCTCTGGTTTTTTTCTCCCCTAGCCTCAGCGGAAAAAGCCTGCTCGCATTCACTCTATCTATACCCATCAAAATCTTATACACCTCTATCAAATCTCCCCTCAATCTTCTACGCTCCAGGGAATAAAGTCCCAACCTATTCAATCTCTCTCTGTAACTCAGCTTCTCGAGTCCTGGCAACATCCTTGTGAACCTTCTCTGCACTCTTTCAATCTTATTTATATCCTTCCTGTAACTAGGTGACCAAATTCCTGACATACCTATAGAAAGCTTTAGGGTTTTCTTTGATCCTACCTGCCAAAGACTTCTCATGTCCCCTCCTGGCTCTTCTTAGCTCTTTCTTTAGGTCCTTCCTGGCTAACTTGTAACTCTCAAGCGCCCTAACTGAGCCTTCACGTCTCATCTTTACATAAGTCTCCGTCTTCCTCTTCACAAGAGATTCAACTTCTTTAGTAAACCACGGTTCCCTTACTCGACCATTTCCTCCCTGCCTGACAGGTACATATTTATCAAGGACACCCAGTAGCTGTTCCTTGAACAAGCTCCACATTTCAATTGTGTCCATCACCTGCAGTTTCCTTCCCCATCCTATGCATCCTAAATCTCCCCTAATTGTATCATAATTTCCTTTCCCCCAGCTATAACTCTTGCCCTTTGGTATATACCTATCCCTTTCCATTGCTAAAGTAAATGTAACCGAATTGTGGTCACTATCACCAAAGTGCTCCCCTACCTCCAAATCTAACACCTGGTCTAGTTTATTACCCAGTACCAAATCCAATGTGGCCTCGCCTCTTGTTGGCCTATCTACATACTGTGTCAGGAAACCCTCCTGCACACATTGGTCAAAAACTGACCCATCTAAAGTACTCGAACTATAGCTTTTCCAGTCAATATTTGCATAGTTAAAGTCCCCCATGACAACTACCCTGTTACTTTCGCTCCTATCCAGAATCATCTTTGCAATCCTTTCCTCTACATCTCTGGAACTTTTCGGAGGCCTATAGAACACTCCCAACAGGGTGTCCTCTCCTTTCCTGCTTCTAACCTCAGCCCATACAACCTCAGTTGATGAGTCCTCATCAAATGTCCTTTCTGCCACCGTAACACTGTCCTTGACTAACAATGCCACACCTCCACCTCTTTTACCACCTTCCCTGCTCTTACTGAAACATCTGAACCTCGGAACCTGCAACAACCATTCCTGTCCCTGCTCTATCCATGTCTCCGAGATGGCCACAACATCGAAGTCCCAGGTACCAACCCATGCTGTAAGTTCACCCACCTTATTCCGGATGCTCCTGGCGTTGAAGTATACACACTTCAAACCGCCTTCCTGCCTGCCAGTACACTCCTGCGACGCTGAAACCTCATCCATGACCTCACTACTCTCAACCTCCTGTACACTGGATCTACAACTCAGGTTCCCATCCCCCTGCTGAATTAGTTTAAACCCTCCTGAAGAGCATTAGCAAATTTCCCCCCCAGGATATTGGTACCCCTCTGGTTCAGGTGTAGACCATCCCATTTGTAGAGGTCCCACCTACCCCAGAAAGAGCCCCAATTGTCCAGGTATCTGAATCCCTCCCTCCCGCACCATCCCTGTAGCCATGTGTTCAATTGCTCTCTCTCCCTATTCCTCTCCTCACTATCACGTGGTACGGGTAACAAACCAGAGATAACAACTCTGTTTGTTCTAGCCCTAAGCTTCCGCCCTAACTCCCTGAATTTCTGCCTTACATCCCCATCCCTTTTCCTACCTATGTCATTACATTAATGATTTGGAGGAAGGAACTGAAGGCACTGTTGTTAAGTTTGCAGGTGACACAAAGATATGTCGAGGGACAGGTAGTATTGAGGAAGCAGGGGGGCTACAGACGGACTTGGACAGGTTAGGAAAGTGGGCAAAGAAGTGGCAGATGGAATACAATGTGGAAAAGTGTGAGGTTGTGCACTTTGGAAGGGGGAATGGAGGCATGGACTATTTTCTAAATGGGAGAATGCTTAGGAAATCAGAAACACAAAGGGACTTGGGAGTCCTCATTCGAGATTCTCTTAAGGTTAATGTGCAGATTCAGTGGGCAGTTAGGAAGGCAAATGCAATGTTAGCATTCGTGTTGAGAGGGCTAGAATACAAGAGCAGGGATGTACTTCTGAGGCTGTATAAGGCTCTGGTCAGACCCCATTTGGAGCATTGTGAACAGTCTTGGACCCCATATCTAAGGAAGGAAAGGGCGCAGAGGAGGTTCACAAGAATGATCCCTGGAATGAAGAACTTGTCGTATGAGGAACGGTTGAGGACTCTAGGTCTGTACTCGTTGGAGTTTAGAAGGATGAGGGGGGATCTTATTGAAACCTACAGAATACTGAGAGGCCTGGATAGAGTGGACGTGGAGAGGATGTTTCCACTTGTAGGAAAAACTAGAACCAGAGGGCACAACCTCAGGCTAAAGGGACAATCCTTTAAAACAGAGATGAGGATGAACTTCTCCTGCCAGAGAGTGGAGAATCTGTGGAACTCTTTGCCGCAGAAGGCTGTGGAGGCCAGGTCATTGAGACAGAGATAGAAATGTTCTTGATTAATAAAGGGATCAGGGGAAGGCAGGAGACTGGGGATGAGAAAAATATCAGCCATGATTGAATGGGAGAGCAGACTCGATGGGCCGAATGGCCTAATTCTGCTCCTATATCTTATGTCCTCATTGTCTTACTGGAGTATGGGGAGAAAGCAATTAAATCATTAACTATTCCAACCTTCAAGATATCAAAGAACAAAACAAAGAACAATACAGCACAGGAACAGGCCCTTCGGCCCTCCAAGCCCGCGCCGCTCCTCGGTCCAGGATTGAATCCTGAATCCAGGATCCCCGCCCAATTTTCCAGCCTATCTACATACCAATATCCTATCCACCGAGCTGTCCCCCACAGCTACGATGCTTTGTTCATTACAACCTATTAACTCACCCCCACCCCCCCCCTTTTAGACCATGTGATCTCCAGGGAGAGGCGAAAACCCAGAGTGAAAAACCCCAGGGCCAATATGGGGAAAAAAAAATCTGGGAAATTCCTCTCCGACCCCCTGAGGCGATCGAAACGAGTCCAGGAGATCACAGTGGCCCTGATCGGAAAATGCTTCCCAACCCTAGTCATTTCCACTTCCACGAGAAACAAGGAACAATTAGCCCGCGCCGCTCCCTGGTCCAAACTAGACCACTCTTTTGTATCCCTCCATTCCCACTCCGTTCATATAGCTGTCTAGATAAGTCTTAAACATTCCCAGTGTGTCCGCCTCCACCACCTTGCCCGGCAACACATTCCAGGTCCCCACGACCCTCTGTGTGAAATATGTCCTTCTGATATCTGTGTTAAACCTCCCCCCCTTCACCTTGAACCTATGACCCCTCGTGAACGTCACCACCGACCCGGGAAAAAGCTTCCCACCGTTCACCCTATCTATGCCTTTCATAATTTTATACACCTCTATTAAGTCTCCCCTCATCCTCCGTCTTTCCAAGGAGAACAACCCCAGTTTCCCCAATCTCTCCTCATAACCAAGCCCCTCCATACCAGGCAACATCCTGGTAAACCTCCTCTGTACTCTCTCCAAAGCCTCCACGTCCTTCTGGTAGTGTGGCGACCAGAACTGGACGCAGTATTCCAAATGCGGCCGAACCAACATTCTATACATCTGCAACATCAGACCCCAACTTTTATACTCTATGCCCCGTCCTATAAAGGCAAGCATGCCATATGCCTTCTTCACCACCTTCTCCACCTGTGACGTCACCTTCAAAGATCTGTGGACTTGCACACCCAGGTCCCTCTGCGTCTCTACACCCTTTATGGTTCTTCCATTTATCGTGTAGCTCCTCCTTACATTATTCCCACCAAAATGCATCACTTCCTGGAGCTACTTGTGTGGCGGATTCAGAACTGGATCGAGTTATATTTAGAATAACCAGCACTTCTGCACACCATCAGAAAGAAAGACAGAATGGATCAGGAAGGACATTGCAACCCAGCTCGCAGCAGCTGTGTGCTGGGGAGGGAGCGGCGGTTCCATTCTCATTCTGAGAGCCTTCCTCTGGACTTTGGTCCTCCACCCGCTTCTGAGAGCCTTCCCTGAACTGGGAGAGCTCTCAACTCGAGTACACGTGTCTCTGAGATGTTTCAAATGAAATACAGGTCCTGCATGAACGCCTGCGCGTTTGAACTGTAGATGCGTATGTAAACAGGAATATATAACTCGCAAACTCTCCCTGCTTATACGTTTGTAGATAGATCGATGTAAGTTTGTCGTTTGCCTCTCAGGATGTTTGTATATTTGCCTCTAGGTGTTAAAGTAATTTGTTAGTCACAGGTAAGCTTACATTACATGTTATGTATCGCAGCACAGGTACGGAGGACAGCGAGATAAAAAATAAATAAATTACTGCCGGAATCTGAAACAAAAACAGAAAACGCTGGAAAATCTCAGCAGGTTTGACAGCATGTGTGGAGAGAGAATAGAGCCAACGTTTCGAATCTGGATGACCCTTCATCAGAGCTCTTAGGGTCATCCAGACTCCAAACCTGTCGTTCCGGCTGAGATTTTCCAGCATTTTCTGTCCTCCTGACGAAGAACAGCAGCCGATTTGGATTAATATTTTGAAACTAAACTAACAGTTTTACACGCATAGAACAGGTGCACAAATTGAAATATCCCAGTCCAATGTCACTGTCTGAACAGGCAGGGGGAGTATTTGATGAAGGATTCTCTCTCTGGATGGAGTCTGCAACCTCCAACAGGGGAAAGCTCTCTCTAACACCGCCGGCTCAGCCAGCTTGCTGCATCAAGCTTCCTACCTGCTCCAGGTTCATTATCAGGCTCAGTGTCTGCTGTGAAGTACCGAGTGGCCGCCCCGACAGGCGGCTGCATGTCCCAGAGGGCGATGCCCTTGTACAGACAACTGGACTGGCTGTTAAAGGAAGGTGTGCAGCTGGATACACAAACATAGCGGATCCTGTCACTCACACTGCGGAAACTTCTATTCCAGGGCAATTCAGAAAGAAAATGATCTGTTCTATAATTGGAAGCGATAATAATAACTAATAACAACTAATAATAATATGTATGTATGCATGCATGTATGTATCTATCTATCTATAGGGTGGCACAGTGGTTAGCACTGTTGTCTCACAGTGCCAGGGACCCAGGTTCGATTCCTGGCTTGGGTCACTTCTGTGTGGAGTTTGTACGTTCTCCCCGTGTCTGTGTGGGTTTCCTCCGGGTGCTCCAGTTTCCTCCCACAGTCTGAAAGACGTGCTGGTTAGGGTGCATTGGCCATGCTAAATTCTCTCTCAGTGTATCCGAACAGGCACCGGAGTGTGGTGACTAGAGGATTTTCACAGTAACTTCATTGCAGTGTTAATGTAAGCCTACTTGTGACAAATAAACGAAACTAAATTTATCTGTATCTATCTATCTATCCCTGCTGCTATTAGACTTTTATTTATTTTTTATTCATTCGTGGAACAAGGCGTCGCTGGCTGGCCAGCATTTATTGATGTGGAGATGCTGGCGTTGGACTGGGCTAAACACAGTAAGAAGTCTCACAACACCAGGTTAAAGTCCAACAGGTTTATTTGGTAGCAAAAACCACTAGCTTTCAGAGCGCTGCCCCTTCGTCAGGTAAGTGGGAATTCTGTTCACAAACAGAGCATATAAAGACACAAACTCAATTTACAAAATAATGGTTGGAATGCGAGTCTTTGCAGCTAATCAAGTCTTAAAGGTACAGACAATGTGAGTGGAGAGAGGGTTAAGCACAGGTTAAAGAGATGTGTATTGTCTCCAGACAGGACAGTTAGTGAGATTTTGCAAGCCCAGGCAAGTCATGGGGGTTACAGATAGTGTGACATGAACCCAAGATCCCGGTTGAGGCCGTCCTCATATGTGCGGAACTTGGCTATCAGTCTCTGCTCAGCGACTCTGCGTTGTCGTGTGTCGTGAGGGCCGCCTTGGAGAACGCTTACCCGAAGATCAGAGGCCGAATGCCCATGACCGCTGAAGTGCCCCCAACAGGAAGAGAACACTCTTGCCTGGTGATTGTCGAGCGGTGTTCATTCATCCGTTGTCGTAGAGTCTGCATGCCTCGAGGCATGGTACATTGGGGAGACCATGCAGACGCTACGACAACGGATGAATGAACACCGCTCGACAATCACCAAGCAAGACTGTTCTCTTCCTGTTGGGGAACACTTCAGCGGTCATGGGCATTCGGCCTCTGATCTTCGGGTAAGCATTCTCCAAGGCGGCCTTCACGACACACGACAGCGCAGAATCGCTGAGCAGAGACTGAGAGCCAAGTTCCGCACACATGAGGACGGCCTCAACCGGGATCTTGGGTTCATGTCACACTATCTCTAACCCCCATAACGACTTGCCTGGGTTTGCAAAATCTCACTAACTGTCCTGGCTGGAGACAATACACATCTCTTTAACCTGTGCTTAACCCTCTCTCCACTCACATTGTCTGTACCTTTAAGACTCGATTACCTGTAAAGACTCACATTCCAATCATTATTTTGTAAATTGAGTTTGTGTCTTTATATGCCCTGTCTGTGAACAGAACTCCCACTCACCTGACGAAGGGGCAGCGCTCCGAAAGCTAGTGGCTTTTGCTACCAAATAAACCTGTTGGAATTTAACCTGGTGTTGTGAGACTTCTTACAACATTTATTGCCCATCCCTAGTTGCCCTTGGAGGGCAGTTGAGAGTCAACCACATTGCTGTGGCTCTGGAGTCACATGTAGGCCAGACCAGGTAAGGACAGCAGAATTTCCTTCCCTAAAGGACATTAGTGAACCAGATTGGTTTTTCCAACAATCGACAAATGGTTTCAGGGTCATCGTAGATTCTTAATTCCAGGTATTTTTTATTGAATTCAAATTCTGAATGGACCTACCTTATATTAAGTTGATCTTTCTCTACACCCTAGCTATGACTGTAACACTACATTCTGCACCCTCTCCTTTCCTTCTCTATGTACGGTATGCTTTGCCTGTACACCTCGCAAGAAACAATACTTAGCACTGTATGCCGACACATGTGACAATAATAAATCAGATAAACTATATCCTTCCCAAGCCAGGATAATTCCTGTCTTGTTTATTTTTTAATCTGTCCTATCTATCTTATCTGTTCCTTTAGTTCCATATTAATAACTCTATCAAAAACTCTTAAAATATCACAGTTATATCTTAAAATGTAGAATTCGCATGTGGATTGAGAACGGATTGAATGAACCCAGATCAGCCCAGGTTAAAGAATTATTCCCGCTCATATAACCATGGAGTTTTTATTTAAAGTCTAACACAAACACATATTTGTGACTGTCCCTCTATTACTCTGCACCAGAATGTACAGAATGGCGGTTCGAATGAGGTGCTCCCCGTTAGTTCCCATCGTTTAGAAAATATCGAACCTGCGATTTCCGGGAAAGTTGGAAAAGGGATTCTCCAACAGGGAATCAGGTGAGAGTTTGGATTGTGTGTGTGAGGGTGGGAGCGGCCATAGATTCGATCTCTGTGTGTTTATGGAGCTAACTCTTCACTGGGGCAGAGCAGGTACCGTTACTGAAACTCTGTCTTGTATCATTGAACAATCCTCCCATCTGTCGGTCATGAAATGAAGCAGGAACTTTAGTTATTAGGGAGGGAAATGTGATTTGATGTCAGTTCGACAGGAATATTGGTTCCTGTTCCCAGCGCGATTACTAACTCTGGATACATGTTTAAACTAACCACAGAAGCTGAATAAAGAGGTGATTAATTAAAGAGAAGCAGTCCCAGTGTACAAACACTGATGGATAATTCACATCCACACGGATCTAGGATTCATCCCAACAATCACTCCCTGTCAAAGAAATGTGATTCCAAAGCCCCGGTTCTGAGTAATTTGCTCAGTTTTATGGGAGTGCAGGCAGAGAGTTACAAAGGGGAGAGGATTGGAGTTGACCTGAGGGCAGCGGGATATGTGCGGGGGAATGAGGGAGAGGGGATCGACTCAGACAGACACAGCAAAGGAAATCCCAAATCGTTCTGACAATTCCCACAATCCGCTTTTGGCGCCAATTGTAAATTCATCAGCATTCTCACGGGGTCTCACCCACAGGATCGAAAGATTTTACTTTAGATCATTTAATATTTTACATAGAGCCTGGGAGAGTTACGAAGATACAGCCCCCCCCCCCCCCCCCTCTCCCCAGTGTATAATAGAGTTTATTCATCTATCAGCTTTAGTGTGAAGACATGTCCTCTAAATTTCTTTCTGAATATCCTGCTGGTGATTTTAAGGTTGGTCTTAGACATGTTTCTCTGTATAAACCCTCACAATTCTTTCTATTTAAGCATTTCTCTTAACCTTCTCATTTCCCGGGAATACAAGGCCAGCTATATAATTTCCCCTCAGAATCGAACTCTTGGAGCCTGTGATATTTTACCCATTTCCAGGTTAATATACCCTTCCTCAGGATCCAGTACCCAGGGACTAATACAGTGTGGTCCACCTGGGGGATTTTAAAACGCGGTGGAAATACCCCCCTTCTGCTTTAAATTCTAACCCTTTGACTCGGGTTATAAGGATAATCGATCCCTCAGCCTGTCCTACTGGTTTGTGAGCCGGATTTGTGTTTGACGGGCCTCTTTTGCAGTGTAGCAATGACCTGCTCAGCCTCTATCCCGCTGTAACAATATTCACACGGGCGTCAGAGTGCTCATATTAAACAGATGATTGTATCTGTTACACAGGCAAATCGGGAATGACAGTCAGAACTGGAAACTATTCACATCGGAGATTGTCAGCAATTCCCCAGGCTCTCTCCCTCTCTATCTGCCTTTTCACCTCTCCATTTGCCTCTTTCACCCTTTCTCTCTCTCTCTGCAGGTAGATATGTGTATTTATACAAATAAACTCGATCCTGCTGTTACATCTAAAAAAAATCAATATAAACCTTAATGCTCGTCATCAAACACTAAAAAGCAACGCAAACTTTATTTTCCTCGGGTTTTCCCGAGTGTAACAATCTCGAAATGTGATGTGGAGATGCCGGCGTTGGACTGGGGTGGGCACAGTAAGAAGTCTCACAACACCAGGTTAAAGTCCAACAGGTTTATTTGGAATCACGAGCTTTCGGAGCGCTGCTCCTTCATCAGGTGAGTGGAGACTATGAAACACACACATTCATGCATACAGAAACTCACACACAGACACACTGATGCACACACACTCATTCATACAGAAACACACACAGACACTGATACACACACTCTCATACAGAAACTACACACACTATGAAACACACACACACATTCATACAGAAACTCACACAGACACTGATACACACACTCATTCACACAGAAACTACACACACTATGAAACACACACTCATTCATACAGAAACACACACAGACACTGATACACACACTCATTCACACAGAAACTACACACACTATGAAACACACACACATGCATACAGAAGCTCACATACACACTGTGATGCACACACTCATTCATACAAAAACTCACACACAGACACTAGGATACACAAACATTCATTTATACAGACAAACTGACACACATATAATCTTACACACAGACACTCAAACACAGGCACACCCAGACACTTAAACAAAACACAAACTCACACAGACACATTGATACACACACACCATATATTCTTACACACGTCCATACAAACACAGGCACACCCAGACACTCTCGCCCTCTTTTTAGGCACCCAGACACTCTCGCACAAAACACAAGCACACAGATACACTCAGATACGGACAGGCACACCGATACACAAACGCACTTAGCCACACATTCTCACACACACTGTCACACACAGATACACACAAGCACACTGATAAATGCAGGCACTTAAACATACATTCTCAAACAGGCACACTCTCGCAGCAATAGGATGGATGTCGTTTCTGATTTGAGAGGATTGCCGTTATCGTCACTGAGAACAGCAGTTTTATGTTACGTCAGCTTATTAAATCTAAATTAAATCGAGAATAGAGGAGAAATTTGTCTATCTGGGTACTTACTAAAATGTCAAGTTTCTTGGTATGAATAACAATTCTCTCCCTTTAGTCTGTTTTTTTCTACAATACGATGACTCTACTTCGAAAGAATTCCATTAGCTGTTACAGAGCGTTAAATAAACCTGTTGGACTTTAACCTGGTGTTGTTAGACTTCTTCCAGAGCGTTCGGACATCCTGGGATCCTGAAAGGTGCTAAATAAAGACAGGTCTTTCTTTTCCTTTATCTTCCTCATGTCTTGATCCCCCAGCCGACAGGATTTTAACTTCTAACCACCGACTAACTGTTTCTACTGCAGTCTGTTGAGCTGCTACCGAGAAGCAAATGGGGCGAAGGTTCTGCCCAGCCGCGGACAAAGCAATTACAGACTCAGGGATAAAGAGCCGGGCTGTGGGATGGATTGGATAAATCTATCAAAGAACCAATGCAGACATAGTGGGCCGACTGGCCTCTTTCTGTGTTATATCGCTGCATCATGCCGAGAGCCAGCTGAATAGTGAGGCAGGCTGGGGGAGCTGGATGACCTGTTCCTGAGTCTCTGAACCTCAGTTCAATAATCATTCCATATTTATGGTCAGAAGATTACCTCCCATTTATACCGCTTTGCTCTCAGTTTTCCCTGAGCAAACTGGTGTTTGTGAAATAACTGGGAAATGACACACATTTCACCCCAGATTCTGCATTGGGGAACTGAGGCAGTTAAAGCGATTCTCCAGGAGTATGGGGCCCCAGAATTAAACTGATTACACCTTTAATGATCCCTTATTTAGAATTATTAACAATAATACGCAAAAACATACAAATTAGGAGCAGGAATAGGCCAGTCGGCCCTTCGAACCTGCTCCACCATTCAATAAGATCACGGCTGATTGCATCGTAACTTCAACCCCACATTCCTGCCTACCCCCAATAACCTTTCACCCCCTTGTCAATCAAATATCTATCTCGCTCTGCCATAAAAATATTCAAAGGCTGTGCTTCCATTGACGTTTGAGGAAGAAGGCAGCACGGTGGCACAGTGGTTAGCACTACTGCCTCATAGAGCCAGGGACCCAGGTTCGATTCCCGGCTCGGGTCACTGTCTGTGTGGAGTCTGCACATTCTCCCCGTGTCTGTGTGGGTTTCCTCCGGGTGTTCTGGTTTCCTCCCACAGTCTGAAAGTTATGCGGGTTAGGTGCATTGTAAAGTTAAAGTTTGCTTATCAGTCACAGTGTCATTAACACTGCAATGAAGTTACTGTGAAAATCCCCGAGTCATCACACTCCAGCGCCTGTTCGGGTACACTGAGGGAGAATTTAGCACGGCCAATGCACCTAACCAGCATGTCCTAGAGACTGTGGGAGGAAACTGGAGCACCTGGAGGAAACCCACGCAGACATGGGGAGAACGTGCAGACTCCGCACAGACAGTGACCCAAGCCGAGAATCAAACCGAGGTTCCTGGCACTGTGAGGCAGCAGTGCTAACCACTGTGCCACCGTGCTACCCATTGGGCATGCTAAATTCTCCCTCAGTGTTACCCAAACTGGTGCCGGAGTGTGGCGACTAGGGGATTTTCACAGTAACTTCATTGCAGTGTTAATGTAAGCCGACTTGTGACACTAATAAATAAACTTTAATAAATAAATTTTAAGAGACACGTGACTCTCTGAGAGAAAACATTTCTCCCCATCTCGGCTTATAATGGGTGACCCCTTTAAACAGTGAGATTCTCCCGCAAGAGGAAGCGGTCTCTCCATCAGCATCTTGAAGGTTTCAATCAAGTCGCCCCCTCTCCCCCCCCCCCCCCCTCATCCACCCTTCTAACAATTTTGGGAGCACAATTCCTCAGACTTGGGGCGAATGAAGACCAAATGCAAAATGTGTATCTGGCAGAGACAGAAAAAAAATAACCGCTTCAGATCATAGCTCCGTGAAAGAGATAGAAATTAAATCCTCAGGTTTTCTGAATCACGGATCGGAATCAAAAGAGAATTTAGCTGATTCTGAAAATCGTTTCTCTCACCCTCCCTTCTCTCTCTCCCTCTCTCCTCTCTCCCCCTCTTTCTCCCTCTACTCCTTCTCGCTCTGGGTTCAATGTCCCGTTGCAAATTGACAATTACTTTGTGCGTGAAGTCAACGGAATGGATTTGTAAATCACCCATCTATCGAATTTATCCTTCAAACCAGCCGGCTAACAAACTAAAAATAGGAGGGAAAAAAGAGAGAGGAGAGAAGGAGAGTGGTAAAGAAAGGATAGAAGGAAGGACAGAAATAACGATGGAGAGAAAGAATGGTAGAGAGTGGAGGCGAGGTTAAGGGGAGCTGGAAAGAGAGAAATAGGGAGCGGGAGAAAGTGGGCAGAAAGAGAGAGGGGAAGAAAGAGGGAGAGGAAGAGCGTCTAAATTAGAAAGCGTCTGAAACAGGAAAGAGAGCGAAGAATGAATGGAAAGGGAGAGGAAGGAGGAGTTGTTGAGAGAAAGAAGGAAAGAGAGAGAGATGAAAAACAGAAAGATCAAACTTTAAAAAAAGGAAATAAAGTATTTTTTTCCATGTTGAGGATTGACGCGAACACGAGAGCTCTGAATGAGAATGCCAGCTGGTTAATATTCACAATCTAACCTTCACAAGCCGCTGAAGAAACTGTGGGAAATACAAATAGGAAATAAAAGGAAATAGAGTAATGGAACTGGGAGCGCGGGAGACTTCAATACTGTTTGTGTAATGTGTACATTTCTGTGTGTGTCAGTGTTTCTGATAATTGTGTTTATCTATGAGGTGAATCAGTCAGTGATGTTTATTTGTGTCTGTATATTTCTGTATATTTAGGAATGCATTTCTGCGGTTTGTGTACAGAGAATATCTGTTTTTGCACTGGACATGTGTATCTGTTGTTATTTATGTATCTTTCTGTGTCCCCAGTGCTATGTTTATTTCTCTGTTTGTGTAAATCTCATAGAAAACTAATTTAAAGATTCTAACAGGATTAGACAGGGTAGATTCAGGAAGAATGTTCCCGATGGTGGGGGGAGTCCAGAACTAGGGGGGGGGGGGTCATAGTTTGAGGATAAGGGGTAAACCTTTTAGAACTGAGGTGAGAAATTTCTTCACCCAGAGGGTGGTGAATGTGTGGAATTCACTCCACAGAATGTAGTTGAGGCCAAAACGTTTAAAGTTTAAGTTTATTAATTTATTAGTCACGGGTAAGGCTTACATTAACACTGCAATGAAGTTACTGTGAAATTGCCCTTGTGATTTCAAGAAGAAATTAGATATCGCTCTTGGGGCTAAAGGGATCAGGGGATATGGGGGAAAGGGGGGGGGGGGAATCAGGATATTGAATTCGATGATCAGCCATGATCAAAATGAATGGCGGAGCCCGGCTGGAAGGGCCGAGTGGCCTCCTCCTGCTTCTAGTTTGTATGTATATGTTTCTGGGAGCATTTGACACACAGGCGGTTTAGGAGATGTTTTTCCTTGGATTTCTGCACCTGAGTGACACATTGAAGCGGGAACGGTAACACGGATGAATCAAACTACAGGCAGGTTTTAAAAAACAGGAGTATAATTTTTATGGGCACACATAGCGACAATTACAAATATTAATAAAGAGAATTTAATCTGTGATCGACTAATTAGAACACACCCACCTCCCATTGTCCAGCACTCATTAACCCTTCATTGCGCTGCTCGTTCGCCCATGAGGAATATTGCGAAAACCTAAGGAATTCTCTGCAGTTTGGAGTTTGTATCGGGGGTGAAGTTGTCTTCGGGAGCGGAGGGCGGGATGGGAATGGAATGGGTGCTGGATTTTGGAAGCGGGGTCCCTTCATTGCCACTCGCTCTGCCGGACTCTGGGGAAGACCTTTTTGGTGTCTGTTGAAATA
>NW_027593099.1:0-38712 GCF_964213995.1 Mustelus asterias
GGAGAGCGAGAGAGGGAGAGCGAGAGAGGGAGAGCGAGAGAGGGGGAGCGAGAGAGGGGGAGAGCGAGAGAGAGGGAGAGGACCCGAGAGAGAGAGTGCGAGGGAGAGAGCGAGAGAGGGAGAGGCCGAGAGAGAGAAAGAACCCGAGAGAGAGAGAACCGAGAGATGGAGAGCGCGGAGAGAGAGAGCGAGAGAGAGAGAGCGCGAGAGAGAGAGAGCGAGAGAGAGGGAGAGCGCGAGCGAGAGAGAGCGAGAGAGAGAGAGAGCGCGAGAGAGAGAGAGCGCGAGAGAGAGAGAGCGAGAGAGAGAGAGCGCAGAGAGAGAGCGAGAGAGAGAGTGAGAGAGAGAGAGCGCGAGAGAGAGAGAGCGCGAGAGAGAGAGAGCGCGAGAGAGAGAGCGCGAGAGAGAGAGAGCGCGAGAGAGAGAGAGCGAGAGAGAGAGAGCGCGAGAGAGAGAGAGCGAGAGAGAGCGAGAGAGAGAGCGCGAGAGAGAGAGAGCGTGAGAGAGAGAGAGAGAGAGAGCGCGAGAGAGAGAGAGCGCGAGAGAGAGAGAGCGCGAGAGAGAGAGAGCGCGAGAGAGAGAGAGCGCGAGAGAGAGAGAGCGCGAGAGAGAGAGAGCGCGAGAGAGAGAGAGCGCGAGAGAGAGAGAGCGCGAGAGAGAGAGAGCGCGAGAGAGAGAGAGCGCGAGAGAGAGAGAGCGCGAGAGAGAGAGAGCGCGAGAGAGAGAGAGCGCGAGAGAGAGAGAGCGCGAGAGAGAGAGAGCGCGAGAGAGAGAGAGCGCGAGAGAGAGAGAGCGCGAGAGAGAGAGAGCGCGAGAGAGAGAGAGCGCGAGAGAGAGAGAGCGCGAGAGAGAGAGAGCGCGAGAGAGAGAGAGCGCGAGAGAGAGAGAGCGCGAGAGAGAGAGCGCGAGAGAGAGAGAGCGCGAGAGAGAGAGAGCGCGAGAGAGAGAGAGCGCGAGAGAGAGAGAGCGCGAGAGAGAGAGAGCGCGAGAGAGAGAGAGCGCGAGAGAGAGAGAGCGCGAGAGAGAGAGAGCGCGAGAGAGAGAGAGCGCGAGAGAGAGAGAGCGCGAGAGAGAGAGAGCGCGAGAGAGAGAGAGCGCGAGAGAGAGAGAGCGCGAGAGAGAGAGAGCGCGAGAGAGAGAGAGCGCGAGAGAGAGAGAGCGCGAGAGAGAGAGAGCGCGAGAGAGAGAGAGCGCGAGAGAGAGAGAGCGCGAGAGAGAGAGAGCGCGAGAGAGAGAGAGTGCCAGAGAGAGAGCGCCAGAGAGAGAGAGCGCCAGAGAGAGAGAGCGCCAGAGAGAGAGAGCGCCAGAGAGAGAGAGCGCCAGAGAGAGAGAGCGCCAGAGAGAGAGAGCGCCAGAGAGAGAGAGCGCCAGAGAGAGAGAGCGCCAGAGAGAGAGAGCGCCAGAGAGAGAGAGCGCCAGAGAGAGAGAGCGCCAGAGAGAGAGAGCGCCAGAGAGAGAGAGCGCCAGAGAGAGAGAGCGCCAGAGAGAGAGAGTGCAAGAGAGGGAGAGAGAGAGAGCGCAAGAGGGAGAGAGAGTGCAAGAGAGAGAGAGAGCGCGAGAGAGGGAGAGAGAGAGAAGTTGGAGGAGAGGGAGAGAGAGCGCAAGAGAGAGAGAACCCGAGAGAGGGAGAGCGCGAGAGAGAGAGAACCCGAGAGAGAGAGAGTGGGAGAGAGAGAGAACCCGAGAGAGAGTGTGAGAGAGAGAGAGAGAGCGAGAGAGAGAGAACCCGAGAGAGGGAGAGCGCGAGAGAGAGAGAACCCGAGAGTGCAAGAGAGAGAGAGAGAGAGCGAGAGAGAGAGAACGAGAGAGGGAGAGAGCGAGAGAGCGAGAGAGGGAGAGAACCCGAGAGAGAGAGAGTGCGAGAGAGAGAGAGAGCGAGAGAGGGAGAGCCCGAGAGGGAGAGAGAACCCGAGAGAGAGAGAGTGCGAGAGAGGGAGAGCGAGAGAGAGAGAGGGAGAGCGAGAGAGGGAGAGCGAGAGAGGGAGAGCGAGAGAGGGAGAGCGAGAGAGGGAGAGCGAGAGAGGGAGAGCGAGAGAGGGAGAGAGAGGGAGAGCGAGAGAAGGAGAGCGAGAGAGGGAGAGCGAGAGAGGGAGAGCGAGAGAGGGAGAGCGAGAGAGGGAGAGCGAGAGAGGGAGAGCGAGAGAGGGGAGAGCGAGAGAGGGAGAGAGCAAGAGAGAGAGAGGACCCGAGAGAGAGAGAGAGAGTGCGAGGGAGAGAGCGAAAGAGGGAGAGGCCGAGAGAGAGAAAGAACCCGAGAGAGAGAGAACCCGAGAGAGGGAAAGCCCGAGAGAGAGAGAACCCGAGAGAGAGAGAGAGCCCGAGAGAGGGAGAGCGCGGAGAGAGAGAGCGAGAGAGGGAGAGCCCGAGAGAGAGAGAGAGAACCCGAGAGAGAGAGAGAACCCGAGAGAGGAGAGAGAGAGAGACCCGAGAGAGAGAGAGAGAACCCGAGAGAGGGAGAGCGCGGAGAGAGAGAGCGAGAGAGGGAGAGCCCGAGAGAGAGAGAGAGAACCCGAGAGAGAGAGAGCAAGAGAGGGAGAGCGCGAGAGAGAGAGAGCGCGAGAGAGAGAGAGCGCGAGAGAGAGAGAGCGCGAGAGAGAGAGCGCGAGAGAGAGAGAGCGCGAGAGAGAGAGAGCGCGAGAGAGAGAGAGAGCGCGAGAGAGAGAGCGCGAGAGAGAGAGAGCGCGAGAGAGAGAGAGCGCGAGAGAGAGAGAGCGCGAGAGAGAGAGAGCGCGAGAGAGAGAGAGCGCGAGAGAGAGAGAGCGCGAGAGAGAGAGAGCGCGAGAGAGAGAGAGCGCGAGAGAGAGAGAGCGCGAGAGAGAGAGCGCGAGAGAGAGAGAGCGCGAGAGAGAGAGAGCGCGAGAGAGAGAGAGCGCGAGAGAGAGAGAGCGCGAGAGAGAGAGAGCGCGAGAGAGAGAGAGCGCGAGAGAGAGAGAGCGCGAGAGAGAGAGAGCGCGAGAGAGAGAGAGCGCGAGAGAGAGCGCGCGAGAGAGAGAGCGCGAGAGAGAGAGAGCGCGAGAGAGAGAGCGCGAGAGAGAGAGAGCGCGAGAGAGAGAGAGCGCGAGAGAGAGAGAGCGCGAGAGAGAGAGAGCGCGAGAGAGAGAGAGCGCGAGAGAGAGAGAGCGCGAGAGAGAGAGCGCGAGAGAGAGAGAGCGCGAGAGAGAGCGCGAGAGAGAGAGAGCGCGAGAGAGAGAGAGCGCGAGAGAGAGCGCGAGAGAGAGAGAGCGCGAGAGAGAGAGAGCGCGAGAGAGAGAGAGCGCGAGAGAGAGAGAGCGCGAGAGAGAGAGCGCGAGAGAGAGAGAGTGCAAGAGAGGGAGAGAGAGAGAGCGCGAGAGGGAGAGAGGGAGAGAGGGAGAGAGAGAGAAGTTGGGGGAGAGGGAGAGAGCGCGAGGGAGAGAGAGCGCGAGAGAGAGAGAGCGCGAGAGAGAGAGAGAGAGCACGAGAGAGAGAGAGAACCCGAGAGAGAGAGAGAACCCGAGAGAGGGAGAGCGCGGAGAGAGAGAGCGAGAGAGGGAGAGCCCGAGAGAGAGAGAGAGAACCCGAGAGAGAGAGAGAGCAAGAGAGGGAGAGCGCGAGAGAGAGAGAGCGCGAGGGAGAGCGAGAGAGAGAGAGCGCGAGAGAGAGAGGGAGAGCCCGAGAGAGAGAACCCGAGAGAGAGAGAGAACCCGAGAGAGAGAGAGAGAACCCGAGAGAGGGAGAGCGCGGAGAGAGAGAGCGAGAGAGGGAGAGCCCGAGAGAGAGAGAGAGAACCCGAGAGAGAGAGAGAGCAAGAGAGAGAGAGAGCGAGAGAGAGAGCGCGAGAGAGAGAGAGCGAGAGAGAGAGAGCGAGAGAGAGAGAGCGAGAGAGAGAGAGCGCGAGAGAGAGAGCGCGAGAGAGAGAGCGCGAGAGAGAGAGCGTGAGAGAGAGAGCGCGAGAGAGAGAGCGCGAGAGAGAGAGCGCGAGAGAGAGAGCGCGAGAGAGCACGAGAGAGAGAGCACGAGAGAGAGAGCACGAGAGAGAGAGAGCGCGAGAGTGAGAGCGCGAGAGAGAGAGCGCGAGAGAGAGAGAGCGCAAGAGAGAGAGTGCGAGAGAGAGAGTGCGAGAGAGAGAGTGCGAGAGAGGGAGAGCGCAAGGGAGAGCGCGAGAGAGGGAGAGAGCGCGAGGGAGAGAGAGAGCGCGAGGGAGAGAGAGCGCGAAAGAGAGAGAGCGCGAGAGAGAGAGCGCGAGGAGAGAGAGCGCGAAAGAGAGAGAGCGCGAGAGAGAGAGAGAGCGCAAGGGAGGGAGAGCGCGAGAGAGAGAGCGCGAGAGAGAGCGCGAGAGAGAGCGCGAGAGAGAGCGCGAGAGAGAGCGCGAGAGAGAGCGCGAGAGAGAGCGCGAGAGAGAGCGCGAGAGAGAGCGCGAGAGAGAGCGCGAGAGAGAGCGCGAGAGAGAGCGCGAGAGAGAGCGCGAGAGAGAGCGCGAGAGAGAGCGCGAGAGAGAGAGCGCGAGAGAGAGAGCGAGAGAGAGAGAGAGCGAGAGAGAGAGAGAGAGCGAGAGAGAGAGCGCGAGAGAGAGCGCGAGAGAGAGCGCGAGAGAGAGCACGAGAGAGAGCACGAGAGAGAGCACGAGAGAGAGCACGAGAGAGAGAGCGCGAGAGAGAGAGCGCGAGAGAGAGAGCGCGAGAGAGAGAGCACGAGAGAGAGAGCACGAGAGAGAGCGCGAGAGAGAGAGCGCGAGAGAGAGAGCGCGAGAGAGAGAGCGCGAGAGAGAGAGCCGAGAGAGAGAGCGCGAGAGAGAGAGCGCGAGAGAGAGAGCGCGAGAGAGAGAGCGCGAGAGAGAGCGCGAGAGAGCGCGAGAGAGAGAGCACGAGAGAGAGAGAGCGCGAGAGAGTGAGAGCGCGAGAGAGAGAGAGCGCGAGAGAGAGCGCGAGAGAGAGAGAGCGCGAGAGAGAGAGAGCGCGAGAGAGAGAGAGCGCGAGAGAGAGAGAGCGCGAGAGAGAGAGAGCGCGAGAGAGAGAGAGCGCGAGAGAGAGGGAGCGCGAGAGAGAGGGAGCGCGAGAGAGAGAGAGCGCGAGAGAGAGAGAGCGCGAGAGAGAGAGAGCGCGAGGGAGAGAGCGCGAGAGAGGGAGAGAGCGCGAGGGAGAGAGAGAGCGCGAGGGAGAGAGAGAGCGCGAAAGAGAGAGAGCGCGAGAGAGAGAGAGCGCGAGAGAGAGAGAGCGCGAGAGAGAGAGAGCGCGAGAGAGAGAGAGCGCGAGAGAGAGAGAGCGCGAGAGAGAGAGAGCGCGAGAGAGAGAGAGCGCGAGAGAGAGAGAGCGCGAGAGAGAGAGAGAGCGCGAGGGAGGGAGAGCACGAGAGAGAGAGCGCGAGAGAGAGAGCGCGAGAGAGAGCGCAAGAGAGAGCGCGAGAGAGAGCGCGAGAGGGAGAGAGAGAGCGCAAGAGAGAGAGCGCGAAGAGAGAGAGCGCGAGAGAGAGAGAGCACGAGAGAGAGCGCGGGAGCACGAGAGAGGTAGAGAGGGAGAGAACTTGGAGAGGGAGAGAGCGAGAGAACCCGAGAGAGGAAGAGAACCCGAGAGATGGAAAGAGCGCAAGAGAGAGAGCGTGAGAGAGAGAGAGAGCGCGAGAGAGAGAGAGAGAGCGCGAGAGAGAGAGAGAGCGTGAGAGAGAGAGAGAGCGCGAGAGAGAGAGAGCGAGCGCGAGGGAGGGAGAGAGCGAGAGCGAGAGAGAGCGAGCGCGAGAGAGGGAGACAGGGAGAGAGCGAGAGAGCGAGAGAGGGAGAGAGGGAGAGAGAGGGAGAGAGCGAGAGAGGGAGAGAGCGAGAGAGGGAGAGAGGGAGAGAGCGAGAGAGCGAGAGAGGGAGAGAGGGAGAGAGGGAGAGAGGGAGAGAGCGAGAGAGCGAGAGAGGGAGAGAGGGAGAGAGGGAGAGAGCGAGAGAGGGAGTGAGCGAGAGAGGGAGAGAGCGAGAGAGGGAGAGAGAGTACGAGAGAGAGAGCGCAAGAGAGAGAGCGCAAGAGAGAGAGAGCACAAGAGAGAGAGAGAGCGCGAAAGAGGGAGAGAGCGAGAGAGGGAGAGCGGGAGAGAGCGAGAGAGCGAGAGAGGGAGAGGGAGAGAGGAGAGAGGGAGAGTGGGAGAGAGGGAGAGAGCGCAAGAGAGAGAGAGCGCAAGAGAGAGGGAGCGCAAGAGAGAGGGAGCGCAAGAGAGAGGGAGCGCAAGAGAGAGGGAGCGCAAGAGAGAGGGAGCGCAAGAGAGAGAGAGCGCAAGAGAGAGAGAGCACGAGAGAGAGAGCACGAGAGAGAGAGCACAAGAGAGAGAGAGCACAAGAGAGAGAGAGCACAAGAGAGAGAGACAGCGCGAAAGAGGGAGAGAGCGAGAGCGGGAGAGAGCGAGAGAGAGAGTGCGTGAGAGAGAGTGCGTGAGAGAGAGTGCGTGAGAGAGAGTGCGTGAGAGAGAGTGCGTGAGAGAGAGTGCGTGAGAGAGAGTGCGTGAGAGAGAGTGCGTGAGAGAGAGTGCGTGAGAGAGAGTGCGTGAGAGAGAGTGCGCGAGAGAGAGTGCGCGAGAGAGAGTGCGCGAGAGAGAGTGCGTGAGAGAGAGTGCGTGAGAGAGTGCGCGAGAGAGAGAGTGCGTGAGAGAGTGCGCGAGAGAGAGAGTGCGTGAGAGAGAGTGCGTGAGAGAGAGTGCGTGAGAGAGAGTGCGTGAGAGAGAGTGCGCGAGAGAGAGAGTGCGTGAGAGAGTGCGCGAGAGAGAGAGTGCGTGAGAGAGAGTGCGCGAGAGAGAGAGTGCGTGAGAGAGAGTGCGTGAGAGAGAGAGTGCGTGAGAGAGAGTGCGTGAGAGAGAGAGTGCGTGAGAGAGAGTGCGTGAGAGAGGGCATGAGAGCGAGAAAGCACGAGAGATGTAGATTGAGAGAGAGCACAAAAAGGAGAGAGAATGAGAGAGAATGTACAGTAGCATGAGATCACGAGAGATCTGGAGAGCGATCGCAAGACAAAGAACCTGTTGTGGAGTGTTCCACGGTTTCAAATTTACAGAGAAAGCCACGGCACTGAGACAGGCCATTCAGCCCAACGGGTCTAGCCCAGTGCTTGTGCTCCCCCTGGGCTCCCCCTCACTGTCTTTCTATTCCTTTCTCCCTCATGTGTTTATCCAGTTTTCCCTCAGAGACATCGATACCATTCACCTCGACTGCTCCCCATGGCCGTGAGCTCCACATTCCCCCCACTCTCTGACTAAAGGCGTTTCTCCAGAATTTCCTGTTGGATTTTTTAGTGGGAAGTTTGTCGATTGTACAGATGTGGAATTGGGGATAAAGGCACATCCTGAGGGAGAGCTGTGCTCCGATGTTTCAGTCCCAGACTGACTGCCCCTCTCCAATAAACAAAGCGTTCCCGTGTAAAGCGCAAGATCCCGGATTAAGATCATCGTTCAGCCTACCTTCAAACGTGAGCAGTTCGAGTCCTTGCTCCAACCTCTTCACAAACTGACTCCTTCCAGAGCAAGAGAGAAAAAAAACAATAGGTTTAAAACGTTGCAAAGACCACTCGCTGCTGACACGATAAGACACAAGACTGAACTAAACTAAAATATCTGCAATTATATAAACACGGAGCCCCTCCCCTTAAGCAATCTATCCCTAAAGTAACTCAAGAGCGAAAAAAATTCCACTTCAAACATTAAATCTGACGTGGCTGCGCGGTGATAATAATCCTTTTGCCCAACATTTCTGCAACCTGTCTGTACATGCTCCCGAACTGTCTCTATTTCAAAACCTCTCGTGATTCTGCTGCCGATTAACATTCGCACCTTAATCTCACTTCACATTTGCAGCTCTCGCTTCTTCCGATTAGAAAG
Organism: Mustelus asterias; assembly: GCF_964213995.1. NCBI lineage: Eukaryota > Metazoa > Chordata > Chondrichthyes > Carcharhiniformes > Triakidae > Mustelus > Mustelus asterias. The sequence continues at coordinate 7,798 of NW_027593099.1, forward strand.
ACCCGCCATTCTACACTCCCTCTTCCCATCTCGGGACATCCCAAAGCACAGGTGGCACTAACAAAAAGGTTCGGTGGACTAGCCATACGAAATTGCCCCTTAGTGTTGGGGGGCATTAGCAGGTTGAATAAAGTTTACTTATTAGTCACAAGTAAGGCTTACATTAACACTGCAATGAAGTTACTGTGGAAATTCCCCTCGTCGCCACACTCCGACACCTGTTCGGGTCAATGCACCCCTAACCAGCACGTCTTTCAGAATGTGGGAGGAAACTGGAGCACCCGGAGGAAACCCACGCAGACACGGGGAGAACGTGCAGACCACACACACACACACACACACACACACAGTGACCCAAGCCAAGAATCAAATAGAGGCATAGATCGGGTGGACTCTCAGAGGCTTTTTCCCAGGGTGGAAATGTCTGCTACGAGAGGACACAGGTTTAAGGTGCTGGGGGGTAGGTACAGGGGAGATGTTAGGGGTAAGTTTTTCACTCAGAGGGTGGTGGGCGAGTGGAATCGGCTGCCGTCAGGGGTGTTGGAGGCGAACTCAATAGGGTCTTTTAAGAGACTCCTGGATGAGTACATGGAGCGTAATAGGATGGAGGGTTATAGGTAGGCCAAAAGGTAGGGATATGTTCGGCACAACTTGTGGGCCGAAGGGCCTGTCTGTGCTGTAGTTTTTCTATGTTTCTATGTTCTATGTTCAAATCCAGGTCCCTGGCGCTGTGAGGCAGCAGTGCTCAGCATTGTGCCACTGTGCCATGTGGGGTTATGGAGATAGGGCCTGGGTGGGATAATTGTTGGTGCAGATGTGATGGGCCAAATGGCCTCCTTTGGCACTGTAGGGATTATTTTCGGGGGAGGCGATGGTCCAGTGGTATTATCGCTAGATTATTAATCCAGAAACTCAGCTAATGTTCTGAGGATCCGGGTTCGAATCCTGCCGCAGCAGATGGTGGAATTTGAATTCAATAAAAAATATCTGGAATTAAGAATCTACTGATCACCATGAAACCATTGTCGATTGTCAGAAAAACCCATCTGGTTCACTAATGTCCTTTAGGGAAGGAAATCTGCCGTCCTTACCCGGTCTGGTCTACATGTGACTCCAGAGCCACAGCCAATGTGGTTGACTCTCAACTGCCCTTCAAGGGCAACTAGGGATGGGCAATAAATGCTGGCCAGCCAGCGACGCCCATGTCCCATGAATAAGATCAATAATAAGGCTATGAATCTATTCGATGAGCACTGACGTACACGCACTTTTTTTTGAAGGGCTTCACTATTGTAATTGTAGATGCACTCAATTTGCACATCGCAAGTTCCCACAAACAGAAAACCCTATCCACCATCTACAAGACGCAAGTCAGGAGTGTGATGGAACACTCCCCACTTGCCTGGATGGGTGCGGCTCCAACAACACTCAAGAAGCTCAACATCATCCAGGTTGGAACACATTAGAGATATTTTCTTAAGAGTTATAAATTACTGTGGTGGTTGTATTTCTTATTTGTAATGATTAAAAGTTCTTGCTAAGTGTCTTACTGTACATGTCAGCAATATTCTTAATTAAACTTTGTTTTTCATAGAAATCATAGAATCCCGACAGTGCGGAAGGAGGCCATTCGGCCCATCGAGTCTGCACCGACCACAATCCCACCCAGGTCCTACCCCCACATATTTTACCCGCTAATCCCTCTAACCTACGCATCCCAGGACTCGGGGGCAATTTTTTTAACCTGGCCAATCAACCTAACCCGCACATCTTTGGACTGTGGGAGGAAACCGGAGCACCCGGAGGAAACCCACGCAGACACGAGGAGAATGTGCAAACTCCACACAGACAGTGACCCGAGCCGGGAATCGAACCCAGGACCCTGGAGCTGTGAAGCAGCAGTGCTAACCACTGTGCCACCGTGCCGCCCCTATTTTGATAAAATCTCCTCGTGGGTCAGTTCAATCACACCTGGAGTGAAACCTCTCGTGCCAGATTCAACATAAAATGTTACAGGCCAGGCGAGCTTCACAGAACACCTTGAAGTATTCGACCTGACTTGTAATACATAATTCATAAGTTCATAAGATATAGGAGCAGAATGAGGCCATTCAGCCCATCGAGTCCGCTCTGCCATTCGATCATGGCTGATATGCTCCTCATCCCCATTTTCCTGCCTTCTCCCCATAACCCTTCAACCCATTACCAATTAAAAATCTGTCTAACTCCCCCTTAAATGTACTCACTGTCCCAGCATCCACCGCACTTTGGGGTAGCAAATTCCACAGATTCACAGCCCTTCCGAAGTAGTTTCTCCTCAACTCTGTTTTAAATTTGCTGCCCCTTATCCGAAGACTATGACCTCTCGTCCTAGAATGCCCCATAAGAGGAAGCATCCGCTCCACGTCTACTTTATCCATACCTTTAATCATCTTGAATACCTCAATTTGATCTCCCCTCATTCTCCTAAATTCCAGAGAGTATCGGCCTAAACTGTTCAATCTCTCTTCATACGACAAACCCCTCATCTCTGGAATCAATCTAGTGAACCTCCTCTGAACTGCCTCCAATGCCACTACATCTTTCCTCAAATAAGGGGACCAAAACTGTGCACAATACTCCTGATGCGGCCTCACCAATGCCTTGTATAGTTGCAGCAATACTTCCTTACCTTTATATTCTATTCCTTTCGCTATAAATGCCAACATTCCATTCGCTTTCTTTATTATCTGCTGAACCTGCTGCTAGTTTTCTGTGACTCATGAACGAGGACACCCAGAGCAAGGACAATCATTCAGAGCGAGGACCAGCATTCTTTCTGGTTGTATCACAGCTTGGTCTGGGGCTCCTGCTCTGCCCAAGACCGCAAGAAACTACAAAAGGTCATGAATGTAGTACAATCCATCACGCAAACCAGCCTCCCATCCATTGACTCTGTCTACACTTCCCACTGCCTCGGCAAAGCAGCCAGCATAATTAAGGACCCCACGCACCCCGGACATTCTCTCTTCCACCTTCTTCCGTCGGGAAAAAGATACAAAATTCTGAGGTCACGTACCAACCGACTCAAGAACAGCTTCTTCCCGGCTGCTGTCAGACTTTTGAATGGACCTACCTCGCATTAAGTTGATCTTTCGCGACACCCTAGCTATGACTGTAACACTACATTCTGCACTCTCCCCTTTCCTTCTCTATGAATGGTATGCTTTGTCTGTAGAGCGCGCGAGAAACAATACTTTTCACTGTATGTTAATACATGTGACAATAATAAATCAAATTAAATCTTGCTCTGCCACGTTGGAAGGAATGGTACTCGGTTTCTGGTACTTGGGCCGTGTGGTCAAACTTCTTCTCTTCCCAGCATTTCAATTCAGCATCTTTTCCAACCACCATTTAATCAAATTGGTTCTCATGCTTTTCCAGTAGTGCGATCATGTCAGCGATCCCGTTCTCGGCCCGAATCCCTGGTTCAGCTCTCACTATCGCTGTTGTTACCTTTTCAGTTAGTTTCTCATTGTCAATCTTCCTTTCTTCAATTCCTATTCTCCCGATCCAAATCTTCACTGGACGTGTCCTTATTTTCTGGTTGGTTTTTCACGCAGTTCAGTTTATTCAACATTTCTCAACTTATTTTGTCAACTGTTTTTCACTTGCTGTCGGTCACTTCATCCTGATGTTTTAATGTTTTTCTCAGAGTTTTAATTCTCTTTGCTCGGGCGGCACAGTGGGTTCGCGCTGCTGCCTCACAGCGCCAGGGACCCGGGATCAATTCCGGCCTCGGGTCTGTGTGGAGTCTACACATTCTCCCCGTGTCTGCGTGGGTTTCCTCCGGGTGCTCCGGTTTTCTCCCACAGTCCAAAGATGTGCGGGTTAGGTGGATTGGCTATGCTAAATTGACCCTAGTGTCAGGGGGATTATCAGGGTAAATATGTGGGGTTACGAGAATAGGGCATGGGTGGGATTGTGTTCGGTGCAGACTCGATGGGCCGAATGGCCTCCTTCTGCATTGTGATTCTTGCTGATTGCTCTTTCTGTTCAATGGTTCCTGGTTTCTTTTGAAGTCTTTAGTTCCTGAATTTCTCCCGAGGTGAATGAACCAGGTTCTGACTGGACACGTACATTGCACAAACAGAATCCTCATTTCTACTTGAGTTAACTTCAGCTAAATCCTCTTTGGCTTCACTGTTGGTCGGGTTTGTCTCCGACAAAGTGTTGACTTGTTTCTATTCTGCAATTCTCTCATTGTACTTCTTTCATAGAATCATAGAATCCCTACAGTGCAGAAGGAGGCCATTCGGCCCATCGAGTCTGCACCGACCACAATCCCACCCAGGCCCTATCCCTATGACACCACATATTTACCCTAGCTAATCCCCCTGACAGTAAGGGGCAATTTAACGTGGCCAATCCACCCAACCCGCACATCTCTGGACATTGGGAGGAAACTGGAGCACCCAGAGGAAACCCACGGAGACACGGGGAGAACGTGCAAACTCCACACAGACAGTGACCCAAGGCCGGAATCGAACCCGGGTCCCTGGCGCTGTGAGGCAGCAGTGCTAACCACCATGCTACCCTTTGTCATTTATTTGTTGCCCTCCTTTTGGGGTCTTTCGGTGCCCTCCCTCCAGGGTCACCCCTTCCCTTTGGCAGCAAGTTCCACAGAACCAGCCTTCTCCGAATAAAGACATTTCTCCTGAATTTCCTTCTGGATATTTGAGTGATTGGCCTGGACTCATGGCTCCCAGTTTTGGATTCCGTCAAAAAGTGGGGAATCCCTTCTCCATGTCTACACTATCAATAATCTTAAAGACCTCAATCAGGTGACCCCTCAGTTCTTCCTGCTCCGTTCAGTTTCCTGATTGTTGCAAGCTCTCAGTTTCAATATCGCCTTTGCACCTTCTTCACTGCCTCGGTACACTGCTCATAACATGGTGAGCAGAACTGCACACACTAACTCCAAATGCATCTGTACGACCTGCCCCATAGCCTTTATTTCCTCATAACACAGGTAAGATAAGTGCATGGACATAACAGGGGTTTTTACTTATTCTTTGGTGGGACATGGGTGTCGCTGGTTGGGTCAGCGTTTGTTGCCCAACCCTCGTTGCCCTTGAACTGAGCGTCTCACTTGGACATTTCAGAGGGCAGATAAGAGGGCTGTGGCTCTGGAGTCAGATGGAGGCCAGACCGGGTAAGGATGGCAGATTTCCTTCCCTAAAGGGATATTAGTGAACCAGATTTTTTTTTAGTGACAATCGACAATGGTTTCATGGCCAGCTTTCAAGATTTCTACCGAATTCAAACTCAACTTGTCTGCCGTGGCGAGATTGGAACACGGGCACCCAGAAAATTACCCTGAATCTCTGGATTACTAATCCAGAGACAATGCCACCGTGCCACCACCTCTCCCGAATGGGGCTTGGCGCAAGGTAGCATAGGGGCAGCAGAACGTAAGATTAAGTGAAGTTTACGGGGCATGAAAGACAAGAGGCCAACTAGATAGGGATATCAGAATCTAGAGTCCAGACAATCATCCAGCCTTGCGTCCCTGCATCCCAACATTACTGTCTCAGTGTGAAACCTCCCCTGGTGTAGCATTCCAGAGCGGTTAACTCTGCACTGAGGTGCCCTCATCTGAAACAGTCCCACATTCAGGTTTAACTTCCTGTCATAATAATAATAATAATAATTGATCTGCATCACTGCACACAAACACACACATTTCCACATGTCTGGAGTGAGTAATGTCCTTGCCAATTCAATGAAAATGAAGTGGTTACTCAACATTCGGCTGCAAAAGGTCTTTTTGACCAGGATGTAAAGTGCATTAAAAAAAAAAAAGAATTTGCATTTATATAGCACCTTTCGCAACCTCAGTGTTCCCCGAAGAGGATACCAACCAATGGGAAGCTCCTTCTGAAGTTTGGTCGCCGTGGCAATGGAGGAAACACGGTGGCTAATTTGCCCCAGCTGCCCTCTCAGGTGAACCAAATGATCACACGGGACTATCTTGAAGAAAAGCAAAAGGGGGTTCTCCCAAATAACAACTTATATCTATATAGTGTCTTCCACCTCATGAAGTGTCCCAAGGTGCTTCCCAGGAGGGATATAAAACAAAGGGTGACACCAAGACACATGAGGAGATGGTCAGATGACCACTAACTTGGTTAAGGAGGTTGCCTTTACCCGGTGCCTTCAAGGAGGGAAGTGAGATAGAGAGACAGTGACGTGTACAGAAGGAATTCCAGAGCTTGGAATCCAGACAAATGAAGGCAGGGCCGCCAATGGTGGAGTAATTGAAATCAGGGATGCGCACGAGGCCAGAATCAGAGGAGCTCAGAGATCTCGGGGGGTTCTGGGGCCGGAGAAGATTCCAGAGGTAGGGAGGGGGGCGAGGTGATGGAGGGATCAGAAAATAAGGATAAGAATTTTAAAGTAAGAAGTTGCTTGACTGAGAGTCACGGTCGGTCAGAGAGCACCAGGGGTGATGGGGGAACAGGACTTGGTGCGAGTTAGGACATGGGCAGTAGATTTATGGATGATCTCAGAGGGTAGAATGTGGGAGAGCAGCCAGGAGTGAGCGGGAATAGTTAAATCTTGAGACAGAAATGAGGGTTCCAGCAGCAGATGAGCTGAGACAGAGGGATGTTACAGAGGTGGAGAGAGGTGGTCTTGGGTCAGGGGTGTGGTGCCATTTTTGAGGTGATAAAGAAAGACGCTCTCAACACCCCATGCTCCAAAACCTCCCACCCACCCACCCCTCAGCTCCCACCCACTCCCCTCAACTGTCCCCCCTCCCCAAGCCTTGCTATGGAGGGAGTGCAGCGAAGCTTGACCAAGCTGATTCCTGGGGTGATGGGACCGGGGGAGAGATTGAGTGCATTTGGATTGTATTCGCTGGACTTTAGAAGAATGAGAGGGGATCTCACAGAAACCTCTAAAATTCAAACAGGACGAGACAGGGTAGATGCAGGAAGGATGTTCCCAATCGTGGGGGTGGCCAGAACCAGGGGTCACAGTCTGAGGATATGGGGTAATTAGAACTAAGGTGAGGAGACATTTCTTCACCCAGAGAGTGGTGAGCCTGTGGAATTCATTCCCATAGAAAGCAGTTGAGGCCAAAGCACTATGTTTTCAAGGAGTTAGACATAGTACTTGGAATCAACGGGGAAGAATGGGTTAGGGTTAGGGTTAAGCTTAGCGTCAGGGTTAGGGTTAAGGTTAGGGTTAGGAGGGAAGGCGGGAAAAGGTTACTGAGTTGGATAATCAGCCATGATGATAATGAATGGCAGAGCAGACGTGAAGGGCAGAATGGCCTCCTCCTGCTTCCAGTTTTCATGTTTTTATGTTTCTAACTCCTTCCAACCCACCCCCCCGACACCACTCTCCCCGACACCCCCTCCCCCCCCGACATCCCCTCTCCCCCTCCGACATCCCCTCTCCCCCTCCGACATCCCCTCTCCCCCTCCGACATCCCCTCTCCCCCTCCGACATCCCCTCTCCCCCTCCGACATCCCCTCTCCCCCTCCGACATCCCCTCTCCCCCTCCGACATCCCCTCTCCCCCTCCGACATCCCCCTCCCCCTCCGACATCCCCTCTCCCCCTCCGACATCCCCTCTCCCCCTCCGACATCCCCTCTCCCCCTCCGACATCCCCTCTCCCCCTCCGACATCCCCTCTCCCCCTCCGACATCCCCTCTCCCCCTCCGACATCCCCTCTCCCCCTCCGACATCCCCTCTCCCCCTCCGACATCCCCTCTCCCCCTCCGACATCCCCTCTCCCCCTCCGACATCCCCTCTCCCCCTCCGACATCCCCTCTCCCCCTCCGACATCCCCTCTCCCCCTCCGACATCCCCTCTCCCCCTCCGACATCCCCTCTCCCCCTCCGACATCCCCTCTCCCCCTCCGACATCCCCTCTCCCCCTCCGACATCCCCTCTCCCCCTCCGACATCCCCTCTCCCCCTCCGACATCCCCTCTCCCCCCCCGACATCCCCTCTCCCCCCCCCGACATCCCCTCTCCCCCCCCGACATCCCCTCTCCCCCTCCGACATCCCCTCTCCCCCTCCGACATCCCCTCTCCCCCTCCGACATCCCCTCTCCCCCTCCGACATCCCCTCTCCCCCTCCGACATCCCCTCTCCCCCTCCGACATCCCCTCTCCCCCTCCGACATCCCCTCTCCCCCTCCGACATCCCCTCTCCCCCTCCGACATCCCCTCTCCCCCTCCGACATCCCCTCTCCCCCTCCGACATCCCCTCTCCCCCTCCGACATCCCCTCTCCCCCTCCGACATCCCCTCTCCCCCTCCGACATCCCCTCTCCCCCTCCGACATCCCCTCTCCCCCTCCGACATCCCCTCTCCCCCTCCGACATCCCCTCTCCCCCTCCGACATCCCCTCTCCCCCTCCGACATCCCCTCTCCCCCTCCGACATCCCCTCTCCCCCCCGACATCCCCTCTCCCCCCCCGACATCCCCTCTCCCCCCCAACATCCCCCCCCGGCATCCCCTCCCCCCGACATCCCCTCCCCCCCGACATCTACCCCCCCGACATCCCCTGTCCCCCCGACATCCCCTCTCCCCCCCAACATCCCCTCCCCCCCCCGACATCCCCCCCCGACATCCCCTCTCCCCCCCGACATCCCCTCCCCCCGACATCCCCTCCCCCCACGACATCCCCCCCCCCGACATTCCCTCCCCCCCGACATTCCCTCCCCCCGACATACCCCCCCCGACATCCCCTCCCCCCCGACATCCCCTCCCCCCCGACATCCCCTCCCCCCCGACATCCCCTCCCCCCCGACATCCCCTCCCCCCCGACATCCCCTCCCCCCCTGACATCCCCTCCCCCCCCGACATCCCCTCCCCCCCCGACACCCCCTCCCCCCCTCCACCCCCTCCACCCCCTCCCCCCCGACACCCCCTCCCCATCCCTCAAGGGGCCAATGAGAAAAATTTTCAACAGAAAAGATTTCGCGTAAACTGAATTTTACAAATAATTTGAGATATTAAGGAAATAAATAATTGCTGAGCAAAAATAAAAGAAATGTCAGAGCATGTGTGTGTGTGTGTTGCGTGTGTGTGTGTGTGTTTGTTACGTGTGTGTTGCGTGTGTGCGCGCGTGTGCGTGACGTGTGTGTTGCGTGTGCGTGTGTTGCGTGTGCGTGCGTGTGCGTGACGTGTGTTGCGTGTGCGTGTCGTGTGTGTTGCGTGTGTGTGTGCGTGTGTTGCGTGTGTTGCGTGTGTGCGTGCGTGTGTGTGCGTGCGCGTGCATGTGCGTGTGTGTATGTGTGTGCGCGTGTGTTGCGTGTGTGTGCACGTGTGCGTGACGTGTGTATGGGTTGCGTGTGTGTGTGTTGCGTGTGCGTGTGTTGCGTGCATGTGTGTGCGTGCACGTGCATGTGCGTGTGTGCGTGCGTGTGCGTGCACTTGCATGTGCGTGTGTGCGTGTGTGTGTTGTGCGTGTGTGTGCGTGCGCGTGCGCGTGTGTGTGTTGTGCGTGTGTGCGCGTATGTGCGTGTGTGTGTTGTGCGTGTGTGCGCGTGTGTGTGTTGTGCGTGTGTGCGCGTGTGCGCGTGTGTGTGTTGTGCGTGTGTGCGCGTGTGTGCGCGTGTGTGTTGTGCGTGTGTGCGCGTGTGTGTGTTGTGCGTGTGTGCGCGTGTGCGCGTGTGTGTGTTGTGCGTGTGTGCGCGTGTGTGTGTTGTGCGTGTGTGCGCGTGTGCACCAGGCTCACTCCCAGTCTTGCGCACTCAGTCTCGTCCAGTGACAGCAGCTGTGAGATTGAGAGAGAAACCTGACACTGAGAGTGAGGCAGACTCGCTCTCGCACGCTCACTCTCACCCTCGCTCTCCCACACTCGCTCTGGGGGAGGGGGAAGACAGTGGCTGGCCTCGGCTAATCTGGGGTATAAAGCTAGTCTCAGTGATCACAGAATCCCTACAACGCAGAAGGGGGTCGTTCGGCCCATCGAGTCTGCACCGACCACAATCCCACCCAGGCCCTATCCCTATAACCCCACACATTTACCCTAGCTAGTCCCCCTGACACTAAGGGGCAATTTAGCACGGCCAATCCACCTAACCCGCACATCTTTCGGACTGTGGGAGGAAACCGGAGCACCCGGAGGAAACCCATGCAGACATGGGGAGAACGTGCAAACTCCGCACAGGCAGTGACCCAAGCTGGGAATTGAATCCGGGTCCCTGGCGCTGTGAGGCAGCAGTGCCAACCACTGTGCCACCGTGCCGCTCAGATAAGTAATGGTGATAATGAAACTATCATCCATTGTTGCAAAAACCCACCTGGTTCACTGATGTCCTTTAGGGAAGGAAATCTGCCGCCCTTACCCGGTCTGGCCTACATGTGACTCCAGACCCGCGGCAATGTGGGAGACTCTTAACTGCCCTCTGAAATGGCCGAACGAAACACTCAGTTCAAGGGCAACTAGGGATGAGTAACAAATGCTGGCCCAGCCAGCGACGCCCACATCCCATGGAAGAATAAAGGAAAGAAAGCAACTTCAAACAACACCTGCTAAATATCATAAGTGGAGGGTGGGGAAAGCACAAACTCAGCAATTTGCCTGGGGAACGTCCTGTGATCTCGTCTGAGAGAGATTCGAGTGAAAAGTTGCTCACCATCGTAGACTCATTCTGCCTCTGCCCAACTGCATCCCGGCAACAGGCCCTGACATGAAGACACCGTGCGTCACAACAACTTACTCAATCGCAAATAAAACCGCCAATTTCAGAAAGGCAGCACAATGCATCTCCCCGCTTCCCCAGTACATTTTGCATTCCGAATTAGCCCTGAAGTGACTGAGTCGAGGTACAGGTGGATACAGGCACAGGGCAGCTGTAGAGTGAAAGGGAGATACAGAGTGAAGCTCCCTCTATTGTCCCAGTTGAGTTCCCCTGTTTGTGATCAGCAGTGTCACCAGCTATTAAACACACATCAAAATGAAATGAGGCAATGGTTTCAGGCTGAATGAGCCATTTCCTTCATTAACCTCAGCATTACTCAGCACAGGGTGACAGATAAACACAATGCATATTGGGGTGACTGAGGAACAAACACCTTGTCCATGGGATTGCTTTGTTTCAGCAGCTGAAAGGGTCTCTCCGGGAACCAGCGCTCTTCCCAGCCGAGCTCCGGATACTCCCGCACATGCACTGGCAAGATCAACACATTCAACTGTACACGTTCACATACAAGACACATACAAGAAGGAGGCCATTCAGCCCCGTGAGCCTGTTCCACCATTCAATGAGGTCATGGCTGATCTGTCACCTAACTCCATTTCGCCATCTTTGCCCAAATCTCTTCAACCTTTGGTTGGCAAAGTCTATTAACATCAGACGTAAAGCTAATTATGGATCTGGCATTGACCACAATTGTCGTGGAACAGAGTCATAAACCTCTGTAACTTTTGAGTGCAGAGCTGCTGACACACTCCCCAGGGCCCCCTGTAAATACTGATAAACTCCCCAGAGATCCCCTGCAAATACTGACAAACTCCCAGGGACCCCCCTGTAAATACTGACACACTCCCCAGGGACCCCCTTGTAAATACTGATAAACTCCCCAGAGATCCCCTGTAAATACTGACACACTCCCCCGGGACCCCCCTGTAAATACTGACACACTCCCCAGGGACCCCCTGTAAATACTGATACTCTCCCAGGGACCCCCCTGTAAATACTGACACAATCCCCAGGGATCCCCTGTAAATACTGACACACTCCCAAGGGACCCCCTGTAAATACTGACACATTCCCCAGGGACCCCCTGTAAATACTGACACACTCCCAGGGACCCCCATGTAAATACTGACACACTCCCCAGGACCACGCTGTAAATACTGACACACTCCCCAGGGACCCCCTGCAAATACTGATACTCTCCCCAGGGACCCCCTGCAAATACTGACACGCTCCCCAGGGACCTCCTGTAAATACTGATACTCTCCCAGGGACCCCCCCTGTAAATACTGACTCACTCCCCAGGGACCCCCTGCAAATACTGACACACTCCCCAGGGACCCCCTGTAAATACTGATACTCTCCCAGGGACCCCCCCTGTAAATACTGACACACTCCCCAGGGACCCCCTGTAAATACTGATACACTCCCAGGGACCCCCCTGTAAATACTGATACACTCCCCAGGGACCGCCTGTAAATACTGACACACTCCCCGGGGACCCCCTGTAAATACTGACACACTCCCCAGGGATCCCCTGTAAATACTGACACATTCCCCGGAGAGCCCCCCTGTAAATACTGACACACTCCCCGGGGACCCCCTGTAAATACTGACACACTCCCCAGAGATCCCCTGTAAATACTGACACACCCCCCGGGCCCCCCTGTAAATACTGACACACTCCCCGGGGACCCCCTGTAAATACTGACACACTCCCCAGGGACCCCCCTGTAAATACTGACACACTCCCAGGGACCTCCATGTAAATACTGACACACTCCCCAGGACCCCGCTGTAAATACTGACACACTCCCCAGGGATCCCCTGTAAATACTGACACATTCCCCGGAGAGCTCCCCTGTAAATACTGACACACTCCCCAGGGACCCCCCTGTAAATACTGACACACTCCCAGGGACCTCCATGTAAATACTGACACACTCCCCAGGACCCCGCTGTAAATACTGACACACTCCCCAGGGACCCCCTGTAAATACTGACACACTCCCTAGGGACCCCCTGTAAATACTGACACACTCCCCGGGGACCCCCTGTAAATACTGGCACACTCCCCGGGGACCCCCTGTAAATACTGGCACACTCCCCAGGGACTCCCCTGTAAATACTGGCACACTCCCCGGGGACCCCCTGTAAATACTGGCACACTCCCCGGGGACCCCCTGTAAATACTGGCACACTCCCCAGGGACCCCCTGTAAATACTGACACACTCCCCGGGGACCCCCTGTAAATACTGACACATTCCCCAGGTACCCCCTGTAAATACTGACACATTCCCGGGGACCCCACTGTAAATACTGACACACTTCCCGGGACCCCCCTGTAAATACTGACACACTCCCCAGGGACCCACTGTAAATACTGACACACTCCCCAGGGACTCCCTGTAAATACGGACACACTCCCCGGGGACCCCCCTGTAAATACTGACACGTTCCCGGGGATCCCCCTGTAAATACTGGCACATACCGGGACCCCCCCTGTAAATGCTGAGACATTCCCGGGGACCCCCCTGTAAATACTGACACATTACGGGGGACCCCCCTGTAAATACAGACACACCCCCCGGGGACCCCCTGTAAATACTGACACACCCCCCGGGGACCCCCTGTAAATACTGACACACCCCCCGGGGACCCCCTGTAAATACTGACACACTCCCCGGGGACCCCCTGTAAATACTGACACACTCCCCGGGGACCGCCTGTAAATACTGACACACTCCCCAGGGACCCCCTATAAATACTCACACACTTCCTGGGGACCACCTCTTAATACTGACCGATTCCCCTGGGACCCCCCTGTAAATACTGACACACTCCCCTGGGATACCTCTGTAAATACTGACACACTCCCCTGGGACCCCCCTGCAAATACTGACACACTCCCCTGGGACTCCTCCTGTAAATAGTGACACACTCCCCTGGGACCCCCCTGCAAATACTGACACACTCCCCAGGGACCCGCTGTAAATACTGACACACTCCCCTGGGACCCCCTGTAAATACTGACACACCCCCCAGGGACCCACTGTAAATACTGACACACTCCCCAGGGACCCCCCTGTAAATACTGACACACTCCCCGGGGACCCCCCTGTAAATACTGACACACTCCCCTGGGATACCTCTGTAAATAGTGACACACTCCCCTGGGACCCACCTGCAAATACTGACACACTCCCCAGGGACCCACTGTAAATACTGACACACTCCCCTGGGACCCCTCTGTAAATACTGACACACTCCCCAGGGACCCCCCTGTAAATACTGACACACTCCCCAGGGATACCTCTGTAAATAGTGACACACTCCCCTGGCACCCCCCTGCAAATACTGACACACTCCCCAGGGACCCATTGTAAATACTGACACACTCCCCTGGGACCCCCTGTAAATACTGACACACTCCCCTGGGACCCCTCTGTAAATAGTGACACACTCCCCTGGGACCCCTCCTGTAAATACTGACACACTCCCCTGGGACCCCTCTGTAAATAGTGACACACTCCGCTGGGACCCCCCTGTAAATACTGACACACTCCCCTGGGACCCCCTGTAAATACTGACACACTCCCCTGGGACCCCTCTGTAAATAGTGACACACACCCCTGGGACCCCCTTGCAAATACTGACACACTCCCCAGGGACCCACTGTAAATACTGACACACTCCCCGGGGACTCCCCTGTAAATACTGACACACTCCCCAGGGATCTATGTAAATACTGTCACACTACCCGGGGACCCCCCTGTAAATACTGACACAATCCCCAGGGTCTCCCTGTAAATACTGACACACTCCCCAGGGATCCCCTGTAAATACTGACACACTCCCCAGCAGCCCCCTGTAAATACTTGCACACTCCCCAGTGACCCACTGTAAATACTGACACGTTCCCGGGGACCCCCTGTAAATACTGACACACTCCCCTGGGACTCCCCTGTAAATACTGACACACCCCCCGGGGACCCCCTGTAAATACTGACACATTACGGGGGACCCCCCTGTAAATACTGACACACACCCCGGGGACCCCCTGTAAATACTGACACACTCCCCGGGGACCCCCTGTAAATACTGACACACTCCCCGGGGACCCCCTGTAAATACTGACACATTACGGGGGACCCCCCTGTAAATACTGACACACACCCCGGGGACCCCCTGTAAATACTGACACACACCCCGGGGACCCCCTGTAAATACTGACACACACGCCGGGGACCCCCTGTAAATACTGACACACACCCCGGGGACCCCCTGTAAATACTGACACATTCCCCAGGACCCCCTGTAAATACTGACACACTCCCCTGGGACCTGTTGCAAATACTGACACACTCCCCAGGGACCCCCTGTAAATACTGACACATTCCCGGGGATCCCCCTGTAAATACTGACACATTACGGGGGACCCCCCTGCAAATACTGACACACTCCCCAGGGACCCACTGTAAATACTGACACACTCATAGAACATAGAACATAGAACATTACAGCGCAGAACAGGCCCTTCGGCCCACGATGTTGCACCGACCAGTTAAAAAAAAAACTGTGACCCTCCAACCTAAACCAATTTCTTTTCGTCCATGAACCTATCTACGGATCTCTTAAACGCCCCCAAACTAGGCGCATTTACTACTGATGCTGGCAGGGCATTCCAATCCCTCACCACCCTCTGGGTAAAGAACCTACCCCTGACATCGGTTCTATAACTACCCCCCCTCAATTTAAAGCCATGCCCCCTCGTGCTGGATTTCTCCATCAGAGGAAAAAGGCTATCACTATCCACCCTATCTAAACCTCTAATCATCTTATATGTTTCAATAAGATCCCCTCTTAGCCGCCGCCTTTCCAGCGAAAACAATCCCAAATCCCTCAGCCTCTCCTCATAGGATCTCCCCTCCATACCAGGCAACATCCTGGTAAACCTCCTCTGCACCCTCTCCAAAGCCTCCACATCCTTCCTGTAATGTGGGGACCAGAACTGCACACAGTACTCCAAGTGCGGCCGCACCAGAGTTGTGTACAGTTGCAACATAACGCTACGACTCCTAAATTCAATCCCCCTACCAATAAACGCCAAGACACCATATGCCTTCTTAACAACCTTATCTACTTGATTCCCAACTTTCAGGGATCTATGCACACATACACCTAGATCCCTCTGCTCCTCCACACTATTCAAAGTCCTCCCGTTAGCCCTATACTCAACACATCTGTTATTCCTACCAAAGTGAATTACCTCACACTTCTCCGCATTAAACTCCATCCGCCACCTCTCGGCCCAACTTTGCAACCTGTCTAAGTCTTCCTGCAAACTACGACACCCTTCCTCACTGTCTACCACACCACCGACTTTGGTGTCATCAGCAAATTTGCTAATCCACCCAACTATACCCTCATCCAGATCATTAATAAATATTACAAACAGCAGTGGCCCCAAAACAGATCCCTGAGGTACACCACTTGTAACCGCACTCCATGATGAATATTTACTATCAACCACCACCCTCTGTTTCCTATCCGCTAGCCAATTCCTGATCCAATTTCCTAGATCACCCCCAATCCCATACATCTGCATTTTCTGCAGAAGCCTACCATGGTGAACCTTATCAAACGCCTTACTAAAATCCATATATACCACGTCCACTGCCTTGCCCCCATCCACCTCCTTGGTCACTTTCTCAAAAAACTCAATAAGGTTAGTAAGGCACGACCTACCTGCCACAAAACCATGCTGACTATCACCTATCAATTCATTACTCTCCAAATAACTATAAATCCTATCCCTTATAATTTTTTCCAACATCTTGCCGACAACAGAAGTGAGACTCACCGGTCTATAATTCCCGGGGAAGTCTCTGTTCCCCTTCTTAAACAATGGGACAACATTCGCTAACCTCCAATCTTCTGGTACTATACCAGAGGCCAACGACGACCTGAAGATCAGAGCCAGAGGCTCTGCAATCACTTCTCTTGCCTCCCAGAGAATCCTTGGATAAATCCCATCCGGACCAGGGCATTTATCTATTTTCAGACCCTCCAGAATATCCCTGGGGTCCCTCTGTAAATAGTGACACACTCCCCTGGGACCCCCTGTAAATACTGACACACTCCCCTGGGACCCCCTGTAAATACTGACACACTCCCCTGGGACCCCTCTGTAAATAGTGACACACTCCCCTGGGACCCCCTGTAAATACTGACACACTCCCCTGGGACCCCCTGTAAATACTGACACACTCCCCTGGGACCCCTCTGTAAATAGTGACACACTCCCCTGGGACCCCCCTGCAAATACTGACATACTCCCCAGGGACCCACTGTAAATACTGACACACTCCCCGGGGACTCCCCTGTAAATACTGACACACTCCCCAGGGATCTATGTAAATACTGTCACACTACCCGGGGACCCCCCTGTAAATACTGACACAATCCCCAGGGTCTCCCTGTAAATACTGACACACTCCCCAGGGATCCCCTGTAAATACTGACACACTCCCAGGGACCTCCATGTAAATACTGACACACTCCCCAGGGATCCCCTGTAAATACTGACACACTCCCCAGGACCCCGCTGTAAATACTGACACACTCCCCAGGACCCCGCTGTAAATACTGACACACTCCCCAGGACCCCGCTGTAAATACTGACACACTCCCCAGGGACCCCCTGTAAATACTGACACACTCCCTAGGGACCCCCCTGTAAATACTGACAAACTCCCCAGAGATCCCCTGTAAATACTGGCACACTCCCCGGGGACCCCCTGTAAATACTGGCACACTCCCCAGGGACCCCCTGTAAATACTGACACACTCCCCAGGTACCCCCTGTAAATACTGACACACTCCCCGGGACCCCCTGTAAATACTGACACATTCCCCAGGTACCCCCTGTAAATACTGACACATTCCCGGGGACCCCACTGTAAATACTGACACACTTCCCGGGACCCCCCTGTAAATACTGACACACTCCCCAGGGACCCACTGTAAATACTGACACACTACCCAGGGACTCCCTGTAAATACTGACACACTCCCCGGGGACCCCCCTGTAAATACTGACACGTTCCCGGTGGATCCCCCTGTAAATACTGGCACATACCGGGACCCCCCCTGTAAATGCTGAGACATTCCCGGGGACCCCCCTGTAAATACTGACACATTACGGGGGACCCCCCTGTAAATACTGACACACCCCCCGGGGACCCCCTGTAAATACTGACACACCCCCCGGGGACCCCCTGTAAATACTGACACACTCCCCGGGGACCCCCTGTAAATACTGACACACTCCCCGGGGACCGCCTGTAAATACTGACACACTCCCCAGGGACCCCCTATAAATACTCACACACTTCCTGGGGACCACCTCTTAATACTGACCGATTCCCCTGGGACCCCCCTGTAAATACTGACACACTCCCCTGGGATACCTCTGTAAATACTGACACACTCCCCTGGGACCCCCCTGCAAATACTGACACACTCCCCTGGGACTCCTCCTGTAAATAGTGACACACTCCCCTGGGACCCCCCTGCAAATACTGACACACTCCCCAGGGACCCACTGTAAATACTGACACACTCCCCGGGGACCCCCCTGTAAATACTGACACACCCCCCAGGGACCCACTGTAAATACTGACACACTCCCCAGGGACCCCCTGTAAATACTGACACACCCCCCAGGGACCCACTGTAAATACTGACACACTCCCCAGGGACCCCCCTGTAAATACTGACACACTCCCCGGGGACCCCCCTGTAAATACTGACACACTCCCCTGGGATACCTCTGTAAATAGTGACACACTCCCCTGGGACCCACCTGCAAATACTGACACACCCCCCGGGGACCCCCTGTAAATACTGACACATTCCCCAGGACCCCCTGTAAATACTGACACACTCCCCAGGGACCCCCTATAAATACTCACACACTTCCAGGGGACCCCCTGTAAATACTGACACTCCCCTGGGACCCCTCCTGTAAATACTGACACACTCCCCGGGGACCCCCCTGCAAATACTGACCCACTCCCCAGGGACCCCCCTGTAAATACTGACACACTCCCCGGGGACCCCCCTGTAAATACTGACACACTCCCCAGGGATCCCCTGTAAATACTGACACATTCCCCAGGGACCCCCTGTAAATACTGACACATTCCCCAGGGACACCCTGTAAATACTGACACACTCCCCAGGGACCCCCTGTAAATACTGACACACTCCCCTGGGGACACCCTGTATATACTGTCACACTCCCCAGCATCCCCCTGTAAATACTTGCACACTCCCCAGGGACCCACTGTAAATACTGACACGTTCCCAGGGACCTCCTGTATATACTGACACACTCCCAGGGATCTATGTAATACTGACACACTCCCCAGGGACCTGTTGCAAATACTGACACACTCCCCAGGGACCCCCTGTAAATACTGACACATTCCCGGGGATCCCCCTGTAAATACTGGCACATACCGGGACCCCCCCTGTAAATGCTGAGACATTCCCGGGGATCCCCCTGTAAATACTGACACACCCCCCGGGGACCCCCTGTAAATACTGACACACTCCCCGGGGACCCCCTGTAAATACTGACACACTCCTTGGGGACCCCCCTGTAAATACTGACACTGTCTCAATGGCCACTCCACAATCCTTACTTCCGAAAAGGAAGCAAAGCACTAGTGACAGAAAGATAACAATAACTGCCGTAATAACACGAAGCAGAAAGTGATCAGAGGCCTCAAGGGAGGATGTCAAGACTCTGTGTTATGTGATCTAAGACTCTGACTCTCTCCCTCACCCCCTGGTACAGAGGAGAGCAGGAAATAGTAATATGTACTCCAGTCATTAGAATGGCCAGCCTTTCCTCCAGATTTACTGCCGACTGTTTAAACCTATCGAGAGGATGTGCTGGCCTTGGAAAGGGTCCAGAGGAGGTTCACAAGAATGATCCCTGGAATGAAGAGCTTGTCGTATGAGGAACGGTTGAGGACTCTGGGTCTGTACTCGTTGGGAGTTTAGAAGGATGACGGGGGGATCTTATTGAAACTTACAGGATATTGCGAGGCCTGGATCGAGTGGACGTGGAGAGGATGTTTCCACTGGCAAGAAAAACTAGAACCAGAGGGCACAACCTCAGGACGATCCTTTCAAACAGAGATGAGGAGGAATTTCTTCAGCCAGAGAGTGGTGAATCTGTGGAACTCTTTGCCGCAGAAGGCTGTGGAGGCCAGGTCATTGAGTGTCTTTAAGACAGAGATAGATAGGTTCTTGATTAATAAGGGGATCAGGAGTTATGGGGAAAAGGCAGGAGAATGGGGATGAGAAAAATATCAGCCATGATTGAATGGCGGAGCAGACTCGATGGGCCGAGTGGCCTAATTCTGCTCCTATGCCTTATGGCCTGATGAGAGGCATCTGCAAATGGTTCTGCCAATACTTGGCCTGCATAAATCCCTCCTCCCCCCACCCACCCACAACCACCCCCCCTCCGCCACCATGTTATATCAGACTGCAACTTCAGTGACTGCTTAACTGAGGCAAAGCCACAGCAGGCGATTCAAACTCTGCAAAACGCAGAGAAACATTTGCTTTCTGCACGACAGGTTAGTATTTTGATTTCCTTTTCCTCTTTCTTTCCTCTTCGCCCCCCCCCCCCCCACCCCCCCTCATTCAGCCCTCAGCAGTCAAGAGGGCAAAGAATACAACAGGCCAGTATTGCACGAGTCCAGGAATGCAGATTGAGCCTATTAAGCGGAGTCTGGAAGTCTGCGAAACCTGTAAACTGAGTCGCACGCGAGCAGTGATTGCTGAACCCAGCCCCAGTCCTGGAGGCCTCAAATTCTTTCATTTCATTAGCCAGAGAAATCTGCAAGGGCGACGGCTTCCCTTCCCTAAAGGGACATCCATCAAGCAGTTCAGCCGACAATCTGGCAGCTCCGTGCTCACCTCTTTTTGTGATTCGTTCATGGGATGTGGGAGTCGCTGAGCCAGCTCTTATTGCCCATTCCTGGGGCGGCACGGTGGCACAGTGGGTTTAGCACTGCTGCCTCACAGCGCCAGGGACCCGGATTCAATTCCCAGCTTGAGTCACTGTCTGTGCGGAGTTTGCACGTTCTCCCTGTGTCCGCGTGGGTTTCCTCCGGGTGCTCCGGTTTCCTCCCACAGTCCAAAAGACGCGCAGGTCAGGTGGATTGGCCATGCTAAATTGCCCCTTAGTGTCAGGGGCACTATCTAGGGTAAATGCGTGGGGTATTGGGGATAGGATGGGATTGTTGTCGGTGTGGGCTCGATGGGCTGAATGGCCTCCTTCCGTACTGTAGGGGTTCTATGATTCTAAGAGTCAACCACATCACTGTAGGAATCACAGGTAGGCCAGACCAGGTAAGGACGGCAGATTTCCTTTTCTAAAGGACATTGGTGAACCAGATGGGTTTTTCCATCAATTGACAATGGTTTCATGGTCATCATTAGACTTTTAATTCCAAACTTTAACTGAATTCAAATTCCACCATCTGCCGTGGTGGGATTCGAATCCGGGTCCCCAGAACACTAGTTTATTTCATTAGTGTCACCAGTAGGCTTACATTAACACTGCAATGAAGGTGCTGTGAAAATCCCCTAGTCGCCACACTCGGCACCTGTTCGGGTACACTGAGGGAGAATTTAGCATGGCCAATGCACCCTAACCAGCACGTCTTTCGGACTGTGGGAGGAAACCGGAGCACCCGGAGGAAACCCACGCAGACACGGGGAGAACGTGCAAACTCCGCACAGACAGTGACCCAAGCCGGGAATCGAACCCAGGTCCCTGATGCTGTGAGGCAGCAGTGCTAACCACTGTGCCACCCCCAGGCTGTGCGTCACTGAATATATTCAAGGCTGAGTTAGACAAGGGGGGGAGGGGCAAGGATTCTGGGGGACAGACAGGAACGTGGAGCTAAGGCCACAATCAGACCAGCCAAGATCTTATGGAATGATGGAACAGGCTCGATGGGCTGAATGGCCTGCTCCTTTTTTTAAATCACTTTATGAATTTGTGGGCATGATTCGATGTTAAACTCTTGAAGGAAATAAAGTGCAAACAGACATTAACACAGCAACTTTCTTGGGGAATTTCCAATGCAATTTACACCTAATTAAGTGCTTCCGAAGTGTAGTCAGTGTTGTAATGTGGGAAACAGCAATAGCCCCAGTTCTGCATGGCAAGATCCCACAAACAGTGTTGCTAATGACTGAGGTATCTGCGTTGTATTTGGTGATGCTGATTGAGGGATAAGTATTGGCCCCCAGGACATTGGGAAGGTGGGGGGGGCGCTACAGGGAACTCTCTTACTTCCACCCAAGAGGGCAGAGACCTCAGCCTCATGCCGTAATGGCACCTCTGACAGAGCAGCACTCCCCTCACTGCCCCACACTGGGCAGACCCAGCCTAGATCACGCGTTTCACTCTTGGGATACATTTCTCGGTATTAAAAGGCATTAAGGGATTTGGGGATCTGGCAGGAAAATGGCCTTGAATTGGATCAGCCATGATCTCACTGAATGGTGCAGCGGGTTCGAGGGGCTGAATGGCCTACTCCTGCTCACGTTTCCAAACCCCACGGTCTGCTGACTCAGGGGTGAAAACACTACTCAACGGTAACCCACGGAAACAGTTCGAAGTCTGAGGCCTGGTCAGGGGCCTAGGCAAAGGCTACGCTCAGAGCACTCACAGACCTCCGAGCTTGGCAGCGGAGCCCGTGTACAATGATGGGAAGGTAATGAGAGACCCATTTACCCCAGGGACAAGGAGGAGCCAGCGCTGTGAATAAGGCTTCTGCAGTCTGAAGGAGATTCTGGAAAACACATCTGTCAGCAGCCCTGGAACTTCCTCACGCGTATCAAAAGCAAGGCTGGTCAATGAGTTTGTAGATCAGGTGCAGTTACTCCAGTGTCAGGTTACGGGAGCACGGCAACTGGAGCAGAGGGGCTGATATAATAGACACGCACGCAGCCCCACCAGATCCACATCCCCAACACCATCATCTCTGTTGCACTGTAGGAAACACGGCAGCAAGCTCCCACAACCTGACAATGACCACTGTCGTAGTTTGAGGTACAGACACTGGTCCCAGGGGATTGGGGAAAATACATACCCTGCTCTTCTTCAGAATAGCATCACTGGATCCGACACACCCAAAGATCATTCTGATCACCCAAAGAAGTTTCCTTGTTTAAGGAAATTTGGCATGTCAGCTACGACTCTCACCAACTTTTACGGATGCACCATAGAAAGCATTCTTTCTGGTTGTATCGCAGCTTGGTGTGGCTCCTGCTCTGCCCAAGACCACAAGAAACTACAAAGGGTCGTGAATGAAGCCCAATCCATCAGGCGAACCAGCCTCCCATCCATTGACTCTGTCTACACTTCCCGCTGCCTCGGAAAAGCAGCCAGCATAATTAAGGACTCCACGCACCCCAGACATTCTCTCTTCCACCGGGAAAAAGATATAAAAGTCTGAGGTCACGTACCAACCGACTCAAGAACAGCTTCTTCCCTGCTGCCGTCAGACTTTTGAATGGACCTACCTCACATTAAGTTGATCTTTCTCTACACCCTAGCTATGACTGTAACACTACATTCTGCACCCTCTCCTTTCCTTCTCTATGAATGGTATGCTTTGTTTGTATAGCGCGCAAGAAACAATACTTTTCACTGTATGCTAATACATGTGACAATAATAAATCAAATCACATCAAATCCTCTGGCAGACAGCATCTCCGACAGTGCAGCACTCCCTCCGCAGAGCTCTGGGGGTGTGAGCCTCGATTTGTCACGCTGAAGTCTCTACAGCGGGACCTGAATCCATGACCTTCTGAGTCAGAGAGAAGCGCACGACGGACTGAGGCACAGCTAACTCACTCACAACAGCTACTGGAGATAAAAGCAAAATACTGCGGATGCTGGAATCTGAAACCTGGAGAAACTGTTTCTATTGGCAACTGGACAGACAAGCAGGGAATACAGATGTAAGATAGTTGACCAAAGGGCCGGAGATAACATTAGGAAACACACCATACAATGGCGAGTTGTTATGATCCACAATATTCTGGCAGGGAGGAAAGGGCGGTGGAATCAGATTCAACAATAAGTTTCAAAGGGGAATTGGATAAATGCTTGAACAGGAAAAAATATTGGCAGGGCTATGGGAAGAGACCAGGCAAAGTGTGGCTAAATGCATAGTTTTTTTTCAAAGGAGGCAGTATAGAACAAAAAGGGCCAAATGGCCCTATACTTCCCCCCTGCAGCATCACTAATAGATTCCCAAGCCAGTTGAATACTGAAGACAGTTGCCAGCCCCCCCATCGAGTTCCCTTTTTATTCTTCGCCCTCAAGTTAATGACAGGAAGGAGAACGTTAAGGGTTCTAAAGAGAGTGACGCTCGGTACAGTTGAGTGAATCAGAGGGAGGGAGGAGGCTGCGATACCACACAAAGATTCAGAAACAATACCGACCGTTTAAAACAACAGGGATACGACATGAAGGGGATTAATTCACAGATGGTACAAGGCAGTTAAACTGCTTTGTGAAGTGTCAAATTCCGACCCTCCCCTCCCTCCCCCTCCCCCATCTCCATCCCCCTCCCCAGCCCCTTCCCCATCTCCATCCCCCTCCCCCATCCCCTTCCCCCCCCAATAATCCAAAGGCCAATTTGCAAGTGGATCAAGCACCCCATTCTAACACTACTCCATCATGGTACAGCTAGCCAGTAAACCCCACACAAAACACGCTGCACATTGCATTCAAAGAGGCCCCAGGACATGAAGGAACACCATTTATTCTTGTCTAACTGGAGGGTACTCACACATGGCATTAATTTCACTCCCCTTTCTGCTTCCGAGGCCACAGATGTTTTGATTTGATTTATTATTGTCACATGTATTGGGATACAGGGGAAAGTATTGTTTCTTGTACACTATACAGATGGGGGGGGGGGGGGCACGGTGGCACTGCTGCCTCACAGCGCCAGGGACTCAGGTTTGATTCCCGGCTTGGGTCACTGTCTGTGCCGAGTCTGCACGTTCTCCCCGTGTCTGCGTGGGTTTCCTCCGGGTGCTCCGGTTTCCTCTCTCAGTCTGAAAGATGTGCTGGTTAGGGAGCATTGA
Source organism: Mustelus asterias (assembly GCF_964213995.1). NCBI lineage: Eukaryota > Metazoa > Chordata > Chondrichthyes > Carcharhiniformes > Triakidae > Mustelus > Mustelus asterias. The sequence goes on from NW_027593099.1 coordinate 32,703, forward strand.
CCCGAACAGGTGCCGGAAATTTCACAGTAACTTCATTGCAGTGTTAATGTAAGCCTTACTTGTGACAAATAAATAAAAACTTTACTAAATTTTACTAAACTCTACAATGCAGAGAACAGGAATAGAATTGCACTGTGCGACGGCCATTTGGAAATGTCTGTAATGTTCTTTCAAATATCGAATGGTTAAAGGATATCTTTGCAAAAAAAAACAAATTTGGGATTACCGAGGGAGAGAGGCTGGAATTCCTCACCCTAAAAGAGAGAAGGCTGAGGGGTGACATGATAAAGCTCTTTAAAATTATGAAGGAGTTCGACAGGGGAGACATGGAGATGTTTCTGCTCATCTGGGAGACCAAGATGGGAGCTACAAACATAACGTATCACTAACAAATCCAGCAGAAACGGAGGAGAAACTTCTTTACCCAGAGATTGGTGTGAACTTGGAACTCGCTATCACAGGGAGTGGGGGTGGAGGTGGATAGCATAGAGGCATCTAAGGCAAAGTCAGATAATCGCGAGGGAGAAAGGAATAGAGGGGTATGTTGATGGGGTGAGACGAGGGATAGTAATAACCTGTTGGGCCGAATGGCCAGTTTCTGTGCCATTTAAGAATGTTGCATTAAGTTGCATCTGATATTTATAGCTCCTGTATCTGGTCTCAGCCGCGAATGGAAACATCTTCTCTACATCTGTCCGATTGAAAGCTCTCCATCAGTCAACCTTAACCTTCTCTTTCCGAGAGAAAATATCCTCAGACTATTCAATCTTTCCGGATAGATACAGCCTCTCAGTTCTGGGTTCCATTCACGTAAATCATTCTTGTATATCCCACCACTGCCTCCCCCCCCCCCCCCGCCCCCCCACCTCCCCATAGCGGATAATAACTACTCGCTACTGTGTGGGGGATTGGTGAAGGGTTTCCTAATGTTACCCCTGCATCTTTGGCCAATTATCTTAAATCTGTAATCCTTGGTTGTCATTCATAAAATCCCCATTGCACAGAAAGAGGCCATTCGGCCCATCGGGCCTGTACCGACAACAATCCCATCCTGGCCCTATCTCCCTCTAACCATAAGACCATAAGCAATAGGAGAAGAATTAGGCCATTCGGCCCATCGAGTCTGCTCCGCCATTCAATCGTGGCCTGATATGATTCTCATCCCCATTCTCCTGCCTTCTCCCCGTAACCCTTGATCCCCTTATTAATCAAGAACCTATCTATCTCTGCCTTAAAGACACTCAATGACCTGGCCTCCACAGCCTTCTGCGGCAAAGAGTTCCACAGGTTCACCACTCTCTGGCTGAAGAAATTCCTCCTCATCTCAGTTTTAAAGCAGTGTCCCTTTAGCCTGAGGTTGTGCCCTCTGGTTCTACTCTCTCCTACTAGTGGAAACCCCACGTATTTACCCTGCTAATCCCACTGACACTAAAGGGCAATTTTTGCATGGCCAACCCACCTAACTCGCACATTCTAACAGCAGCCTTTGTATAATATGGAGAGCAGAACTGTACACAGTGACTCCAAACGTGGTCTAACCGGGGTTCAAAAGGTAGGCTTTTTGATTCTATCACTGTGGAAATGAAGAGTGGGGCTTGGTTCCCCCACTCATTCTCATTAACTTTCATCACCATTAGCAACTGGAGCATCCGTATTCCAAGATGCCCTTGATCCTCTACCCTATTTGACCTCAGGAAGTAACGGAGCCAAATTGCACGATTGGTCCGTTTAGTCTGCCCTGTAAAATCATGACTTGCTTGGTATCTACCTGCCCAGAGCCTGGGGGGGTGGTTCCCCAGGAGAGGAGCGGCACGTGGCACAGTGGTTAGCACTGCTGCCTCACAGCACCAGGTTCAATTCCAGCCTCGGGTCACTGTCTATGTGGAGTTTGCACATTCACCCCGTGTCTGCGTGGGTTTCCTCCGGGTGCTCCGGTTTCCTCGTGTCTGCGTGGGTTTTCTCTGGGGGTGCTCCGGTTTCCTCCCACAGTCCAAAGATGTGCGGGTTAGTTGGAATGGCCATGATAAATTGCCCCTTAGTGTCAGGGGGACTAGCAGGGTAAATGCATGGGGTTATAGGGATAGGGCCTGGATGGGATTGTGGTCGGTGCAGACTCGATGGGCCGAATGGCCTCCTTCTGCTCTGTAGGGATTTTATGATTATAATTCAGAGTCAACCACGTAGTTGTGGGTCTGGAGTCACATGTAGACCAGACCAGGTAAGGCCAGCAGATTTCCCCCAATAACAGAATCATAGAATAGAATCCCTACAGTGCAGGAGGAGGTCATTCGGCCCATCAAACCTGCGCCGACAATCATCCCACCCAGGCCCTATCCCTATAACCCCATGCATTTACCCTGCTAATCCCCCTGACACTAAGGGCCAATTTATCATGGCCATTCCACCTAACCCGCACATTTTTGGACTGTGGGAGGAAACCGGAGCACCCGGAGGAAACCCTCGCAGACACGAGGAAACTGGAGCACCCGGAGGAAACCCACGCAGACACGGGGTGAATGTGCAAACTCCACATAGACAGTGACCCTGCTAATCCCTCCGACACTAAGGGGCAATTTAGCATGGCCAATCAACCTAACCCGCACATCTTTGGACTGTGGGAGGAAACCGGAGCACCCGGAGGAAACCCACGCAGACACGGGGAGAACATAGAACATAGAACATAGAACATTACAGCGCAGAACAGGCCCTTCGGCCCACGATGTTGCACCGACCAGTTAAAAAAAAAACTGTGACCCTCCAACCTAAACCAATTTCTTTTCGTCCATGAACCTATCTACGGATCTCTTAAACGCCCCCAAACTAGGCGCATTTACTACTGATGCTGGCAGGGCATTCCAATCCCTCACCACCCTCTGGGTAAAGAACCTACCCCTGACATCGGTTCTATAACTACCCCCCCTCAATTTAAAGCCATGCCCCCTCGTGCTGGATTTCTCCATCAGAGGAAAAAGGCTATCACTATCCACCCTATCTAAACCTCTAATCATCTTATATGTTTCAATAAGATCCCCTCTTAGCCGCCGCCTTTCCAGCGAAAACAATCCCAAATCCCTCAGCCTCTCCTCATAGGATCTCCCCTCCATACCAGGCAACATCCTGGTAAACCTCCTCTGCACCCTCTCCAAAGCCTCCACATCCTTCCTGTAATGTGGGGACCAGAACTGCACACAGTACTCCAAGTGCGGCCGCACCAGAGTTGTGTACAGTTGCAACATAACGCTACGACTCCTAAATTCAATCCCCCTACCAATAAACGCCAAGACACCATATGCCTTCTTAACAACCTTATCTACTTGATTCCCAACTTTCAGGGATCTATGCACACATACACCTAGATCCCTCTGCTCCTCCACACTATTCAAAGTCCTCCCGTTAGCCCTATACTCAACACATCTGTTATTCCTACCAAAGTGAATTACCTCACACTTCTCCGCATTAAACTCCATCCGCCACCTCTCGGCCCAACTTTGCAACCTGTCTAAGTCTTCCTGCAAACTACGACACCCTTCCTCACTGTCTACCACACCACCGACTTTGGTGTCATCAGCAAATTTGCTAATCCACCCAACTATACCCTCATCCAGATCATTAATAAATATTACAAACAGCAGTGGCCCCAAAACAGATCCCTGAGGTACACCACTTGTAACCGCACTCCATGATGAATATTTACTATCAACCACCACCCTCTGTTTCCTATCCGCTAGCCAATTCCTGATCCAATTTCCTAGATCACCCCCAATCCCATACATCTGCATTTTCTGCAGAAGCCTACCATGGTGAACCTTATCAAACGCCTTACTAAAATCCATATATACCACGTCCACTGCCTTGCCCCCATCCACCTCCTTGGTCACTTTCTCAAAAAACTCAATAAGGTTAGTAAGGCACGACCTACCTGCCACAAAACCATGCTGACTATCACCTATCAATTCATTACTCTCCAAATAACTATAAATCCTATCCCTTATAATTTTTTCCAACATCTTGCCGACAACAGAAGTGAGACTCACCGGTCTATAATTCCCGGGGAAGTCTCTGTTCCCCTTCTTAAACAATGGGACAACATTCGCTAACCTCCAATCTTCTGGTACTATACCAGAGGCCAACGACGACCTGAAGATCAGAGCCAGAGGCTCTGCAATCACTTCTCTTGCCTCCCATGCAAACTCCACACAGTCACCCAAGGCGGGAATCGAACTTGGCGCTGTGAGGCAACAGTGCCAACCACTGTGCCACTGATTAATAAATTAGTGAACCAGGTGGGTTTTTACAACAATCGATAATAGTTTTGTGGTCACCGTAGCTTGCTTTCGATTCCAGAATGTATGAAATGAATTTAAATTCCACTAGCTTCCACGGGTGGATTTGAACCCGTTTCCCCAGACCATCAGCTTTGGCCTGTGGGATTACGGGTCGGATGATATTACCGCTACAGCACTGTCTCCCGCACCATCTGGAGGAGCAAGTACAATGAGAAATGATCAAGAGGCCAGCATTGGAGGAGTGCAGAGATCTCAGAGGGTGGTAGGGCTGGAGGAGATTACAGAGACTGGGAGGTGGGAGGTGACAGGAATCTGAACGCGGAGGTTGAGAATATTACATTGGCCAGAGTCAGACAGGGAACCAATGGGGGTCAGCAAGCGTGGGGGCATGAGGAGGTGCGGAGGAGATGTACCAGTGTGAGTAAGGGACTATACAGCAGAGTACAGGAAGGTGGAATTGCAAGAGCCAAGTCTGGAGGTAGCACATGCTTCAAACTGTTGAATTTCATTCGACAAACAAAACTGCTTTAATTGTGTCAATTAAGTGATAAATATTGGCTAAGACACCAGAGAGATCTCCCCAGCTCCTATTGCACAGTGTCATGGGGGCTTTTACAAACACCTGAGGGGGTAGATGGAATCTCAATTTCAGATCTCAGCCAGAAGATGGATTTCTAGCCACACGGAGAGTCACTGCCGCCCCGCAAAAAACCCCTTCCCCAGGTATTCAAATCTGGGAGACTCGAGACTTGAGACTTTTGAATGGGCTACCTTGCATTAAGTTGATCTTTCTCTACACCCTAGCTATGACTGTAACACTACATTCTGCACTCTCTCCTTTCCTTCTCTATGAAGAGTATGCTTTGTCTGTATAACGCACAAGAAACAATGCTTTTCACTGTATTAATACGTGACAATAAAAAATCAAATCAAAAACCTCCAATTCTAGAAAGAGAGAACAGACTTGGAGAGGGTGCAGAGAAGATGTACCAGAACAAGGGAGGGGGGCGGAATCCCGAGTGCAGAAGGAGGCCATTCAGCCCATCAAGTCTACACCGACCACAATCCCACCCTATTCCCGTAACCCCACATATTTACCCTAGCTAGTCCCTGACACTAATGGCCAATTTAGCGTGGCCAATGTACCTAACCAGCACATCTTTGGACTGTGGGAGGAAACCGGAGCACCCGGAGGAACCCACGCAGACACGGGGAGAATGTGCAAACTCCGCACAGAGAGGAACCTGAGGCTGGATTGAACCCGAGTCCTGGTGCTGTGAGCGGCAGTGCTAACCACCGTGCTACCGTGCCACCCCGGTGTACCAGAATGAGGGGGTGGGGCAAATGTACTAGAATGAGGTGGGGGGGGCGGGGGAAGATGTACCAGAATGAGGAGGTGGTGGGGTGGGGTGGGGGGGGGGGGGGTGGAATGTACCAGAACGGTCCCAGGGGTGAGTGAATTCAGTTCATTAATGACTGGGGAAGTCAGGGATAATTCACCTTCGAGCAGAGCAATGGGAGAGGAGATTCGATGCTGATGTTGGATATTAGGATTGGTTTCGGGAAGAGTCAACAAGAGGAAGGAGCTTCCACTGGCAGAGGGTCGATAATCAGAGGGGGACAGGTTGAAGGTGAAGGGCAGAGGTGGAGAGGGAAACTTTGTCAAGCAGCCAGTTATTACAATCTGGAACGATGCAGTTCCTGAAACAGCGATGGAAGCAGGG
>NW_027593100.1:0-37500 GCF_964213995.1 Mustelus asterias
GATAGGGAGGGGGTGTAGGGGGCTGGCGGAGGTTACAGAGATAGGGAGGGGGTGTAGGGGGGCTGGAGGAGGTTACAGAGATAGGGAGGGGGTGTAGGGGGCTGGCGGAGGTTACAGAGATAGGGAGGGGGTGTAGGGGGCTGGAGGAGGTTACAGAGATAGGGAGGGGTGTAGGGGGGCTGGAGGGAGGTTACAGAGATAGGGAGGGGATGTAGGGGGCTGGAGGAGGTTACAGAGATAGGGAGGGGTGTAGGGGGCTGGAGGAGGTTACAGAGATAGGGAGGGGTGTAGGGGGCTGGAGGAGGTTACAGAGATAGGGAGGGTGTAGGGGCTGGAGGAGGGTTACAGAGATAGGGAGGGGATGTAGGGGGCTGGAGGAGGTTACAGAGATAGGGAGGGGTGTAGGGGCTGGAGGAGGTTACAGAGATAGGGAGGGGTGTAGGGGCTGGAGGAGGTTACAGAGATAGGGAGGGGTGTAGGGGCTGGAGGAGGTTACAGAGATAGGGAGGGGATGTAGGGGGCTGGAGGAGGTTACAGAGATAGGGAGGGTGTAGGGGCTGGAGGGGGTTACAGAGATAGGGAGGGGATGTAGGGGGCTGGAGGGGGTTACAGAGATAGGGAGGGTGTAGGGGCTGGAGGAGGTTACAGAGATAGGGAGGGGGTGTAGGGGGCTGGAGGAGGTTACAGAGATAGGGAGGGGATGTAGGGGCTGGAGGAGGTTACAGAGATAGGGAGGGTGTAGGGGCTGGAGGGGGTTACAGAGATAGGGAGGGGATGTAGGGGGCTGGAGGGGGTTACAGAGATAGGGAGGGGGTGTAGGGGGCTGGAGGAGGTTACAGAGATAGGGAGGGTGTAGGGGGCTGGAGGGGGTTACAGAGATAGGGAGGGGGTGTAGGGGGGCTGGAGGAGGTTACAGAGATAGGGAGGGGGTGTAGGGGGGCTGGAGGAGGTTACAGAGATAGGGAGGGGGTGTCGGGTGGCTGGAGGAGGTTACAGAGATAGGGAGGGGGTGTAGGGGGCTGGAGGAGGTTACAGAGATAGGGAGGGGTGTGTAGGGGGCTGGAGGAGGTTACACAGATAGGGAGGGGGTGTAGGGGGCTGGAGGAGGTTACAGAGGTAGGGAGGGGGTGTAGGGGGCTGGAGGAGGTTACAGAGATAGGGAGGGGGGTAGGGGGGCTGGAGGAGGTTACAGAGATAGGGAGGGGGTGTAGGGGCTGGAGGAGGTTACAGAGATAGGGAGGGGTTGGGGGCTGGAGGAGGTTACAGAGATAGGGAGGGGGTGTAGGGGGGCTGGAGGAGGTTACAGAGATAGGGAGGGGGTGTAGGGGGGCTGGAGGAGGTTACAGAGATAGGGAGGGGGTGTAAGGGGCTGGAGGAGGTTACAGAGAGAGGGAGGGGGTGTAGGGGGCTGGAGGAGGTTACAGAGATAGGGAGGGGGTGTAGGGGGCTGGAGGAGGTTACAGAGATAGGGAGGGGGTGTAGGGGGCTGGAGGAGGTTACAGAGATAGGGAGGGGGTGTAGGGGGGCTGGAGGAGGTTACAGAGATAGGGAGGGGGTGTAGGGGGGCTGGAGGAGGTTACAGAGATAGGGAGGGGGTGTAGGGGGGCTGGAGGAGGTTACAGAGATAGGGAGGGGGTGTAGGGGGGCTGGAGGAGGTTACAGAGATAGGGAGGGGGTGTCGGGTGGCTGGAGGAGGTTACAGAGATAGGGAGGGGGTGTAGGGGGCTGGAGGAGGTTACAGAGATAGGGAGGGGGTGTAGGGGGCTGGAGGAGGTTACAGAGATAGGGAGGGGGTGTCGGGTGGCTGGAGGAGGTTACAGAGATAGGGAGGGGGTGTAGGGGGCTGGAGGAGGTTACAGAGATAGGGAGGGGGTGTAGGGGGGCTGGAGGAGGTTACAGAGATAGGGAGGGGGTGTAGGGGGGCTGGAGGAGGTTACAGAGATAGGGAGGGGGGTGTAGGGGGCTGGAGGAGGTTACAGAGATAGGGAGGGGGGTGTAGGGGCTGGAGGAGGTTACAGAGATAGGGAGGGGGTGTAGGGGGGCTGGAGGGGGTTACAGAGATAGGGAGGGGGTGTAGGGGGGCTGGAGGAGGTTACAGAGATAGGGAGGGGGTGTAGGGGGGCTGGAGGGGGTTACAGAGATAGGGAGGGGGTGTAGGGGGCTGGAGGGGGTTACAGAGATAGGGAGGGGGTGTAGGGGGGCTGGAGGAGGTTACAGGGATTGGGAGGGGGTGTAGGGGGGGCTGGAGGAGGTTACAGAGATAGGGAGGGGGTGTAGGGGGGCTGGAGGGGGTTACAGAGATAGGGAGGGGGTGTAGGGGGGCTGGAGGAGGTTACAGAGATAGGGAGGGGGTGTAGGGGGCTGGAGGAGGTTACAGAGATAGGGAAGGGGGTGTAGGGGGGCTGGAGGGGGTTACAGAGATAGGGAGGGGGTGTAGGGGGGCTGGAGGGGGTTACAGAGATAGGGAGGGGGTGTAGGGGGGCTGGAGGAGGTTACAGAGATAGGGAGGGGGTGTAGGGGGCTGGAGGAGGTTACAGAGATAGGGAGGGGGTGTAGGGGGGCTGGAGGGGGTTACAGAGATAGGGAGGGGGTGTAGGGGGGCTGGAGGAGGTTACAGGGATTGGGAGGGGGTGTAGGGGGGGCTGGAGGAGGTTACAGAGATAGGGAGGGGTGTAGGGGGGTTGGAGGAGGTTGCAGAGATAGGGAGGGGGTGTAGGGGGCTGGAGGAGGTTACAGAGATAGGGAGTGGGTGTAGGGGGCTGGAGGAGGTTACAGAGATAGGGAGGGGGTGTAGGGGGGCTGGAGGAGGTTACAGAGATAGGGAGGGGTGTGTAGGGGGGCTGGAGGAGGTTACACAGATAGGGAGGGGGTGTAGGGGGCTGGAGGAGGTTACAGAGGTAGGGAGGGGGTGTAGGGGGCTGGAGGAGGTTACAGAGATAGGGAGGGGGGTAGGGGGGCTGGAGGAGGTTACAGAGATAGGGAGGGGGTGTAGGGGGGCTGGAGGAGGTTACAGAGATAGGGAGGGGGCTGGAGGAGGTTACAGAGATAGGGAGGGGGTGTAGGGGGGCTGGAGGAGGTTACAGAGATAGGGAGGGGGTGTAGGGGGGCTGGAGGAGGTTACAGAGATAGGGAGGGGGTGTAAGGGGCTGGAGGAGGTTACAGAGAGAGGGAGGGGGTGTAGGGGGCTGGAGGAGGTTACAGAGATAGGGAGGGGGTGTAGGGGGCTGGAGGAGGTTACAGAGATAGGGAGGGGATGTAGGGGGCTGGAGGAGGTTACAGAGATAGGGAGGGGGTGTAGGGGGCTGGAGGAGGTTACAGAGATAGGGAGGGGATGTAGGGGGCTGGAGGAGGTTACAGAGATAGGGAGGGGGGTAGGGGGGCTGGAGGAGGTTACAGAGATAGGGAAGGGTGTAGGGGGCTGGAGGAGGTTACAGAGATAGGGAGGGGGGTGTAGGGGGGGCTGGAGGAGGTTACAGAGATAGGGAGGGGGTGTAGGGGGGCTGGAGGGGGTTACAGAGATAGGGAGGGGGTGTAGGGGGGCTGGAGGAGGTTACAGAGATAGGGAGGGTGTAGGGGCTGGAGGGGGTTACAGAGATAGGGAGGGGGTGTAGGGGGGCTGGAGGAGGTTACAGAGATAGGGAGGGGGTGTAGGGGGGCTGGAGGAGGTTACAGAGATAGGGAGGGGGTGTCGGGTGGCTGGAGGAGGTTACAGAGATAGGGAGGGGGTGTAGGGGGCTGGAGGAGGTTACAGAGATAGGGAGGGGTGTGTAGGGGGGCTGGAGGAGGTTACACAGATAGGGAGGGGGTGTAGGGGGCTGGAGGAGGTTACAGAGGTAGGGAGGGGGTGTAGGGGGCTGGAGGAGGTTACAGAGATAGGGAGGGGGGTAGGGGGGCTGGAGGAGGTTACAGAGATAGGGAGGGGGTGTAGGGGGGCTGGAGGAGGTTACAGAGATAGGGAGGGGGCTGGAGGAGGTTACAGAGATAGGGAGGGGGTGTAGGGGGGCTGGAGGAGGTTACAGAGATAGGGAGGGGGTGTAGGGGGCTGGAGGAGGTTACAGAGATAGGGAGGGGGTGTAAGGGGCTGGAGGAGGTTACAGAGAGAGGGAGGGGGTGTAGGGGGCTGGAGGAGGTTACAGAGATAGGGAGGGGGTGTAGGGGGCTGGAGGAGGTTACAGAGATAGGGAGGGGGTGTAGGGGGCTGGAGGAGGTTACAGAGATAGGGAGGGGGTGTAGGGGGGCTGGAGGAGGTTACAGAGATAGGGAGGGGGTGTAGGGGGGGCTGGAGGAGGTTACAGAGATAGGGAGGGGGTGTAGGGGGGCTGGAGGAGGTTACAGAGATAGGGAGGGGGTGTAGGGGGGCTGGAGGAGGTTACAGAGATAGGGAGGGGGTGTCGGGTGGCTGGAGGAGGTTACAGAGATAGGGAGGGGGTGTAGGGGGCTGGAGGAGGTTACAGAGATAGGGAGGGGGTGTAGGGGGGCTGGAGGAGGTTACAGAGATAGGGAGGGGGTGTCGGGTGGCTGGAGGAGGTTACAGAGATAGGGAGGGGGTGTAGGGGGGCTGGAGGAGGTTACAGAGATAGGGAGGGGGTGTAGGGGGGCTGGAGGAGGTTACAGAGATAGGGAGGGGGGTGTAGGGGGGCTGGAGGAGGTTACAGAGATAGGGAGGGGGGTGTAGGGGCTGGAGGAGGTTACAGAGATAGGGAGGGGGTGTAGGGGGGCTGGAGGGGGTTACAGAGATAGGGAGGGGGTGTAGGGGGGCTGGAGGAGGTTACAGAGATAGGGAGGGGGTGTAGGGGGGCTGGAGGGGGTTACAGAGATAGGGAGGGGGTGTAGGGGGGCTGGAGGGGGTTACAGAGATAGGGAGGGGGTGTAGGGGGGCTGGAGGAGGTTACAGGGATTGGGAGGGGGTGTAGGGGGGGCTGGAGGAGGTTACAGAGATAGGGAGGGGGTGTAGGGGGGCTGGAGGGGGTTACAGAGATAGGGAGGGGGTGTAGGGGGGCTGGAGGAGGTTACAGAGATAGGGAGGGGGTGTAGGGGGCTGGAGGAGGTTACAGAGATAGGGAAGGGGGTGTAGGGGGGCTGGAGGGGGTTACAGAGATAGGGAGGGGGTGTAGGGGGGCTGGAGGGGGTTACAGAGATAGGGAGGGGGTGTAGGGGGGCTGGAGGAGGTTACAGAGATAGGGAGGGGGTGTAGGGGGCTGGAGGAGGTTACAGAGATAGGGAGGGGGTGTAGGGGGGCTGGAGGGGGTTACAGAGATAGGGAGGGGGTGTAGGGGGGCTGGAGGAGGTTACAGGGATTGGGAGGGGGTGTAGGGGGGGCTGGAGGAGGTTACAGAGATAGGGAGGGGTGTAGGGGGGTTGGAGGAGGTTGCAGAGATAGGGAGGGGGTGGGGGCTGGAGGAGGTTACAGAGATAGGGAGTGGGTGTAGGGGGCTGGAGGAGGTTACAGAGATAGGGAGGGGGTGTAGGGGGGCTGGAGGGGGTTACAGAGATAGGGAGGGGGTGTAGGGGGGCTGGAGGAGGTTACAGGGATTGGGAGGGGGTGTAGGGGGGGCTGGAGGAGGTTACAGAGATAGGGAGGGGTGTAGGGGGGTTGGAGGAGGTTGCAGAGATAAGGGGGTGAGGGGTTTGGGGCTGGAGGAGGTTACAGAGATAGGGAGTGGGTGTAGGGGGCTGGAGGAGGTTACAGAGATAGGGAGGGGGTGTAGGGGGGCTGGAGGAGGTTACAGAGATAGGGAGGGGTGTGTAGGGGGGCTGGAGGAGGTTACACAGATAGGGAGGGGGTGTAGGGGGCTGGAGGAGGTTACAGAGGTAGGGAGGGGGTGTAGGGGGCTGGAGGAGGTTACAGAGATAGGGAGGGGGGGTAGGGGGGCTGGAGGAGGTTACAGAGATAGGGAGGGGGTGTAGGGGGGCTGGAGGAGGTTACAGAGATAGGGAGGGGGCTGGAGGAGGTTACAGAGATAGGGAGGGGGTGTAGGGGGGCTGGAGGAGGTTACAGAGATAGGGAGGGGGTGTAGGGGGGCTGGAGGAGGTTACAGAGATAGGGAGGGGGTGTAAGGGGCTGGAGGAGGTTACAGAGAGAGGGAGGGGGTGTAGGGGGCTGGAGGAGGTTACAGAGATAGGGAGGGGGTGTAGGGGGCTGGAGGAGGTTACAGAGATAGGGAGGGGATGTAGGGGGCTGGAGGAGGTTACAGAGATAGGGAGGGGGTGTAGGGGGCTGGAGGAGGTTACAGAGATAGGGAGGGGATGTAGGGGGCTGGAGGAGGTTACAGAGATAGGGAGGGGGGTAGGGGGCTGGAGGCGGTTACAGAGATAGGGAAGGGTGTAGGGGGCTGGAGGAGGTTACAGAGATAGGGAGGGGGGTGTAGGGGGGGCTGGAGGAGGTTACAGAGATAGGGAGGGGGTGTAGGGGGGCTGGAGGGGGTTACAGAGATAGGGAGGGGGTGTAGGGGGGCTGGAGGGGGTTACAGAGATAGGGAGGGGGTGTAGGGGGGCTGGAGGAGGTTACAGGGATTGGGAGGGGGTGTAGGGGGGGCTGGAGGAGGTTACAGAGATAGGGAGGGGTGTAGGGGGGTTGGAGGAGGTTGCAGAGATAGGGAGGGGGTGTAGGGGGCTGGAGGAGGTTACAGAGATAGGGAGTGGGTGTAGGGGGCTGGAGGAGGTTACAGAGATAGGGAGGGGATGTAGGGGGGCTGGAGGAGGTTACAGAGATAGGGAGGGGTGTGTAGGGGGGCTGGAGGAGGTTACACAGATAGGGAGGGGGTGTAGGGGGCTGGAGGAGGTTACAGAGGTAGGGAGGGGGTGTAGGGGGCTGGAGGAGGTTACAGAGATAGGGAGGGGGGGTAGGGGGGCTGGAGGAGGTTACAGAGATAGGGAGGGGGTGTAGGGGGGCTGGAGGAGGTTACAGAGATAGGGAGGGGGCTGGAGGAGGTTACAGAGATAGGGAGGGGGTGTAGGGGGGCTGGAGGAGGTTACAGAGATAGGGAGGGGGTGTAGGGGGGCTGGAGGAGGTTACAGAGATAGGGAGGGGGTGTAAGGGGCTGGAGGAGGTTACAGAGAGAGGGAGGGGGTGTAGGGGGCTGGAGGAGGTTACAGAGATAGGGAGGGGGTGTAGGGGGCTGGAGGAGGTTACAGAGATAGGGAGGGGATGTAGGGGGCTGGAGGAGGTTACAGAGATAGGGAGGGGGTGTAGGGGGCTGGAGGAGGTTACAGAGATAGGGAGGGGGTGTAGGGGGCTGGAGGAGGTTACAGAGATAGGGAGGGGATGTAGGGGGCTGGAGGAGGTTACAGAGATAGGGAGGGGGTGTAGGGGGCTGGAGGAGGTTACAGAGATAGGGAGGGGATGTAGGGGGCTGGAGGAGGTTACAGAGATAGGGAGGGGGGTAGGGGGCTGGAGGAGGTTACAGAGATAGGGAAGGGTGTAGGGGGCTGGAGGAGGTTACAGAGATAGGGAGGGGGGTGTAGGGGGGGCTGGAGGAGGTTACAGAGATAGGGAGGGGGTGTAGGGGGGCTGGAGGGGGTTACAGAGATAGGGAGGGGGTGTAGGGGGGCTGGAGGGGGTTACAGAGATAGGGAGGGGGTGTAGGGGGGCTGGAGGAGGTTACAGGGATTGGGAGGGGGTGTAGGGGGGGCTGGAGGAGGTTACAGAGATAGGGAGGGGTGTAGGGGGGTTGGAGGAGGTTGCAGAGATAGGGAGGGGGTGTAGGGGGCTGGAGGAGGTTACAGAGATAGGGAGTGGGTGTAGGGGGCTGGAGGAGGTTACAGAGATAGGGAGGGGATGTAGGGGGGCTGGAGGAGGTTACAGAGATAGGGAGGGGTGTGTAGGGGGGCTGGAGGAGGTTACACAGATAGGGAGGGGGTGTAGGGGGCTGGAGGAGGTTACAGAGGTAGGGAGGGGGTGTAGGGGGCTGGAGGAGGTTACAGAGATAGGGAGGGGGGGTAGGGGGGCTGGAGGAGGTTACAGAGATAGTGAGGGGGTGTAGGGGGGCTGGAGGAGGTTACAGAGATAGGGAGGGGGCTGGAGGAGGTTACAGAGATAGGGAGGGGGTGTAGGGGGGCTGGAGGAGGTTACAGAGATAGGGAGGGGGTGTAGGGGGGCTGGAGGAGGTTACAGAGATAGGGAGGGGGTGTAAGGGGCTGGAGGAGGTTACAGAGAGAGGGAGGGGGTGTAGGGGGCTGGAGGAGGTTACAGAGATAGGGAGGGGGTGTAGGGGGCTGGAGGAGGTTACAGAGATAGGGAGGGGATGTAGGGGGCTGGAGGAGGTTACAGAGATAGGGAGGGGGTGTAGGGAGCTGGAGGAGGTTACAGAGATAGGGAGGGGATGTAGGGGGCTGGAGGAGGTTACAGAGATAGGGAGGGGGGTAGGGGGCTGGAGGAGGTTACAGAGATAGGGAAGGGTGTAGGGGGCTGGAGGAGGTTACAGAGATAGGGAGAGGGGTGTAGGGGGGGCTGGAGGAGGTTACAGAGATAGGGAGGGGGTGCAGGGGGCTGGAGGAGGTTACAGAGATAGGGAGGGGGTGTGGGGGGGCTGGAGGAGGTTACAGAGATAGGGAGGGGGTGTAGGGGGCTGGAGGTGGTTACAGAGATAGGGAGGGGGTGTAGGGGGCTGGAGGAGGTTACAGAGATAGGGAGGGGTGTAGGGGGCTGGAGGAGGTTACAGAGATAGGGAGGGGTGTAGGGGGCTGGAGGAGGTTACAGAGATAGGGAGGGGGTTGTAGGGGGGGCTGGAGGAGGTTACAGAGATAGGGAGGGGGTGTAGGGGGCTGGAGGAGGTTACAGAGATAGGGAGGGGGTGTGGGGGGGCTGGAGGAGGTTACAGAGATAGGGAGGGGGTGTAGGGGGCTGGAGGTGGTTACAGAGATAGGGAGGGGGTGTAGGGGGCTGGAGGAGGTTACAGAGATAGGGAGGGGGGGCTGGAGGACGTTACAGAGATAGGGAGGGGGTGTAGGGGAGCTGGAGGAGGTTACAGAGATCGGGAGCGGGTGTAGGGGGCTGGAGGAGGTTACAGAGATAGGGAGGGGGTGTAGGGGGCTGGAGGAGGTTACAGAGATAGGGAGGGGGTGTAGGGGGGCTGGAGGAGGTTACAGAGATGGGGAGGGGGTGTAGGGGGCTGGAGGAGGTTACAGAGATAGGGAGGGGTATAGGGGACTGGAGGAGGTTACAGAGTTAGGGAGGGGGTGTAGGGGGGCTGGAGGAGGTTACAGAGATAGGGAGAGGGTGTAGGGGGGCTGGAGGAGGTTACAGAGATAGGGAGGGGGTGTAGGGGGGGCTGGAGGAGGTTACAGAGATAGAGAGAGGGTGTAGGGCGGCTGGAGGAGGTTACAGAGATAGGGAGGGGTGTAGGGGGGTTGGAGGAGGTTACAGAGATAGGGAGGGGTAGGGGGGCTGGAGGAGGTTACAGAGATAGGGAGGGGGTGTAGGGGGGCTGGAGGAGGTTACAGAGATAGGGAGGGGGTGTAGGGGGCTGGAGGAGGTTACAGAGATAGGGAGGGGGCTGGAGGAGGTTACAGAGATAGGGAGGGGGTGTAGGGGGGCTGGAGGAGGTTACAGAGATAGGGAGGGGGTGTAGGGGGCTGGAGGAGGTTACAGAGATAGGGAGGGGGCTGGAGGGGGTTACAGAGATAGGGAGGGGTGTAGGGGGGTTGGAGGAGGTTACAGAGATAGGGAGGGGGTGTAGGGGACTGAAGGAGGTTACAGAGATAGGGAGGGGGTGTAGGGGGTTGGAGGAGGTTACAGAGATAGGGAGGGGGTGTAGGGGGCTGGAGGAGGTTACAGAGATAGGGAGGGGGTGTAGGGGACTGAAGGAGGTTACAGAGATAGGGAGGGGGTGTAGGGGACTGAAGGAGGTTACAGAGATAGGGAGGGGGTGTAGGGGGTTGGAGGAGGTTACAGAGATAGGGAGGGGGTGTAGGGGGCTGGAGGAGGTTACAGAGATAGGGAGGGGGGTGTCGGGGGCTGGAGGAGGTGACAGAGATAGGAGGTGGAGGGGACTGGAGGAGGTTACAGAGATAGGGAGGGGGTGTAGAGGGGGCTGGAGGAGGTTACAGAGATAGGGAGGGGGGTGTAGGGGCTGGGGGAGGTTACAGAGATAGGGAGGGGGTGTAGGGGGCTGGAGGAGGTTACAGAGATAGGGAGGGGGTGTAGGGCGCTGGAGGAGGTTACAGAGATAGGGAGGGGGTGTAGGGGGGCTGGAGGAGGTTACAGAGATAGGGAGGGGGTGCAGGGGGCTGGAGGAGGTTACAGAGATAGGGAGGGGGTGTAGGGGGGCTGGAGGAGGTTACAGAGATAGGGAGGGGGTGTAGGGGGCTGGAGGAGGTTACAGAGATAGGGAGAGGGTGTAGGGGGCTGGAGGAGGTTACAGAGATAGGGAGGGGGTGTAGGGGGCTGGAGGGGGTTACAGAGATAGGGAGGGGGGCTGGAGGGGGTTACAGAGATAGGGAGGGGGTGTAGGGGGCTGGAGGGGGTTACAGAGATAGGGAGGGGGCTGGAGGGGGTTACAGAGATAGGGAGGGGGCGTGGGGGGCTGGAGGAGGTTACAGAGATAGGGAGGGGGTGTAGGGGGCTGGAGGAGGTTACAGAGATAGGGAGGGGGTGTCGGGGGCTGGAGGAGATACAGAGATAGGGAGGGGGTGGAGGGGGTTACAGAGATAGGGAGGGGGGCTGGAGGAGGTTACAGAGATAGGGAGGGGGTGTAGGGGGCTGGAGGACGTTACAGAGATAGGGAGGGGGTGTAGGGGAGCTGGAGGAGGTTACAGAGATCGGGAGCGGGTGTAGGGGGCTGGAGGAGGTTACAGAGATCGGGAGGGGGTGTAGGGGGCTGGAGGAGGTTACAGAGATAGGGAGGGGGTGTAGGGGGGCTGGAGGAGGTTACAGAGATGGGGAGGGGGTGTAGGGGGCTGGAGGAGGTTACAGAGATAGGGAGGGGTATAGGGGACTGGAGGAGGTTACAGAGTTAGGGAGGGGGTGTAGGGGGGCTGGAGGAGGTTACAGAGATAGGGAGAGGGTGTAGGGGGGCTGGAGGAGGTTACAGAGATAGGGAGGGGGTGTAGGGGGGGCTGGAGGAGGTTACAGAGATAGGGAGAGGGTGTAGGGCGGCTGGAGGAGGTTACAGAGATAGGGAGGGGTGTGGGTTGGAGGAGGTTACAGAGATAAGGGAGGGGGGGGCTTGGAGGGAGGTTACAGAGATAGGGAGGGGGTGTAGGGGGGCTGGAGGAGGTTACAGAGATAGGGAGGGGGTGTAGGGGGCTGGAGGAGGTTACAGAGATAGGGAGGGGGCTGGAGGAGGTTACAGAGATAGGGAGGGGGTGTAGGGGGGCTGGAGGAGGTTACAGAGATAGGGAGGGGGTGTAGGGGGCTGGAGGAGGTTACAGAGATAGGGAGGGGGCTGGAGGGGGTTACAGAGATAGGGAGGGGTGTAGGGGGGTTGGAGGAGGTTACAGAGATAGGGAGGGGGTGTAGGGGCTGGAGGGGGTTACAGAGATGGGGAGGGGGTGTAGGGGGGCTGGAGGAGGTACAGAGATAGGGAGGGGGTGTAGGGGGCTGGAGGAGGTTACAGAGATAGGGAGGCGGTGTAGGGGCTGGAGGGGGTTACAGAGATGGGGAGGGGGTGTAGGGGGGGCTGGAGGAGGTTACAGAGATAGGGAGGGGGTGTAGGGGGCTGGAGGAGGTTACAGAGATAGGGAGGGGGTGTAGGGGGCTGGAGGAGGTTACAGAGATAGGGAGGGGGTGTAGGGGACTGAAGGAGGTTACAGAGATAGGGAGGGGGTGTAGGGGGTTGGAGGAGGTTACAGAGATAGGGAGGGGGTGTAGGGGGCTGGAGGAGGTTACAGAGATAGGGAGGGGGTGTAGGGGACTGAAGGAGGTTACAGAGATAGGGAGGGGGTGTAGGGGACTGAAGGAGGTTACAGAGATAGGGAGGGGGTGTAGGGGGTTGGAGGAGGTTACAGAGATAGGGAGGGGGTGTAGGGGGCTGGAGGAGGTTACAGAGATAGGGAGGGGGGTGTCGGGGGCTGGAGGAGGTTACAGAGATAGGAGGTGGAGGGGACTGGAGGAGGTTACAGAGATAGGGAGGGGGTGTAGAGGGGGCTGGAGGAGGCTACAGAGATAGGGAGGGGGTGTCGGGGGGGCTGGAGGAGGTTACAGAGATAGGGAGGGGGGTGTAGGGGCTGGGGAGGTTACAGAGATAGGGAGGGGGTGTAGGGGGCTGGAGGAGGTTACAGAGATAGGGAGGGGGTGTAGGGGGCTGGAGGAGGTTACAGAGATAGGGAGGGGGTGTAGGGGGCTAGAGGAGGTTACAGAGATAGGGAGGGGGTGTAGGGGGGCTGGAGGAGGTTACAGAGATAGGGAGGGGGTGTAGGGGGCTGGAGGACTGTACAGAGATAGGGAGGGGGTGTAGGGGGCTGGAGGAGGTTACAGAGATAGGGAGGGGGTGTAGGGGGCTAGAGGAGGTTACAGAGATAGGGAGGGGGTGTAGGGGGGCTGGAGGAGGTTACAGAGATAGGGAGGGGGTGTAGGGGGCTGGAGGAGGTTACAGAGATAGGGAGGGGGTGTAGGGGGGCTGGAGGAGGTTACAGAGATAGGGAGGGGGTGTAGGGGGCTGGAGGGGGTTACAGAGATAGGGAGGGGGTGTAGGGGGCTGGAGGAGGTTACAGAGATAGGGAGGGGGTGTAGGGGGCTGGAGGGGGTTACAGAGATAGGGAGGGGGTGTAGGGGGCTGGAGGAGGTTACAGAGATAGGGAGGGGGTGTAGGGGGGCTGGAGGAGGTTACAGAGATAGGGAGGGGGTGTAGGGGGCTGGAGGGGGTTACAGAGATAGGGAGGGGGTGTAGGGGGCTGGAGGAGGTTACAGAGATAGGGAGGGGGTGTAGGGGGGCTGGAGGAGGTTACAGAGATAGGGAGGGGGGCTGGAGGGGGTTACAGAGATAGGGAGGGGGGCTGGAGGGGGTTACAGAGATAGGGAGGGGGCTGGAGGGGGTTACAGAGATAGGGAGGGGGGCTGGAGGGGGTTACAGAAGCAGTCCGATCATCGGGACACAGTGGGGAGAGGCGGAGTGGGTGAGGTTGAGCCTGGCGCGGTTGGGGTTGGTTCACAGGCCGGCGTCGCTCGGGGCTCCGTGTCCATCCGGAATCTTCCTTGACCGTTCTTCACCCAGACATCCTGCTGGACCCCAGCCAGGTGCTGTTCAGAACCTGCCCGGGGGTGAGTGAGGTTCCCTGCGCCAAGCCGGTGATGGTGAACCTCTCGGTGGAACCCTGCTGCCCCCTCCACCTCCAGGTGCCCCCCCTGATGTACCGGCCCGAGGGGGGCTTCTCTGCCTCGGACCAGCTGGACAGCGGGGCTGCCTCCGACCTGTACCTGAGCACCGCGGAGCTGCAGCCCACCGAGATCCTGCCTCTGGAGTTCAGCGACGTGAGTGACCCGGCGGGGGGGAGACGCAGGCCCTGAATCCAGACCCCCCGCTCTGGGGGAGAGGGGGGGGGGTTACAGCGCACAGACACAGGCCCTGAATCCAGACCCCCCGCTCTGGGGGAGAGGGGGGGGGGGGTTACAGCGCACAGACACAGGCCCTGAATCCAGACCCCCCGCTCTGGGGGAGAGGGGGGGGGGTTACAGCGCACAGACACAGGGCCTGAATCCAGACCCCCCGCTCTGGGGGAGAGGGGGGGGGTTACAGCGCACAGACACAGGCCCTGAATCCAGACCCCCCGCTCTGGGGGAGAGGGGGGGGGTTACAGCGCACAGACACAGGCCCTGAATCCAGACCCCCCGCTCTGGGGGAGAGGGGGGGGTTACAGCGCGCAGACACAGGCCCTGAATCCAGACCCCCCGCTCTCGGGGAGAGGGGGTTACAGCACACAGACACAGGGCCTGAATCCAGATCCCCCGCTCTGGGGGAGAGAGGGGGGGTTACAGCGCGCAGACACAGGGCCTGAATCCAGACCCCCCGCTCTGGGGGAGAGGGGGGGGGTTACAGCGCACAGACACAGGGCCTGAATCCAGACCCCCCGCTCTGGGGGAGAGGGGGGGGGTTACAGCGCACAGACACAGGCCCTGAATCCAGACCCCCCGCTCTGGGGGAGAGGGGGGGGTTACAGCGCACAGACACAGGCCCTGAATCCAGACCCC
Source organism: Mustelus asterias (assembly GCF_964213995.1). Taxonomy (NCBI): domain Eukaryota; kingdom Metazoa; phylum Chordata; class Chondrichthyes; order Carcharhiniformes; family Triakidae; genus Mustelus; species Mustelus asterias. The sequence goes on from NW_027593100.1 coordinate 14,126, forward strand.
CCGCTCTGGGGGAGAGGGGGGGGTTACAGCGAGCAGACACAGGCCCTGAATCCAGACCCCCCGCTCTGGGGGAGAGGGGGGGGGGTTACAGCGCACAGACACAGGCCCTGAATCCAGACCCCCCGCTCTGGGGGAGAGGGGGGGTTACAGCGCGCAGACACAGGCCCTGAATCCAGACCCCCCGCTCTGGGGGAGAGGGGGGGGGGTTACAGCGCGCAGACACAGGCCCTGAATCCAGACCCCCCGCTCTGGGGGAGAGGGGGGGTGGTTACAGCGCACAGACACAGGCCCTGAATCCAGACCCCCCGCTCTGGGGGAGAGGGGGGGTTACAGCGCGCAGACACAGGCCCTGAATCCAGACCCCCCGCTCTGGGGGAGAGAGGGGGGGTTACAGCGCGCAGACACAGGCCCTAAATCAAGACCCCCGTTCTGCTGTGGGCGGGGGTTTCAAACAGGAGCCCAGAGGAAACACCGCGTCTCTCCGTGGTCTGTTGGTTTTCTCCGGGTTTTTCTCCCGCTGTGGGACTGCCAATTCATCGGGGAGACACACCGGGCTTTGTACCGAGGCGTGGAGATCCGGATTCCCGGAATCACACCGTCGTGAGAAATGTCGGGATTGTCGCGTGGCCCCCCCCTCTGTGCGTCCCCTCTGTGCGTCCCCTCTGTGCGTCCCCTCTGTGCGTCCCCCCTGTGCGTCCCCCCTGTGCGTCCCCCCTGTGCGTTCCCCCCCTGTGCGTTCCCCCCCTGTGCGTTCCCCCCCTGTGTTCCCCCCTGTGCGTCCCCCCCTGTGCGTTCCCCCCCTGTGCGGCCCCTCTGTGCGTGCCCCCCCCCTCCGTGCCCCCCTATCTCTCAGAATCTCACAGCGCGGAAGAGGCCCAAAGAGTCTACACCGAAACATTAGAAACACCTGACCTGCCCACCTAATCCCTCTCGCCAGCCCTTGGTCCATAGCCCGGAATGTTCCGACGTGCCAAGTGCTCATCCAGGTGCTTTTTAAAGGATGTGAGGCAATCCCCCCCCTCCACCGCCCTCCCAGGCAGCGCATTCCAGACCCTCACCACCCTCTGGGTAAAAAAGATTTTCCTCACATCCCCCCCTAAACCTCCCACCCCCCTCACCTTGAACCTGTGTCCCCCTCGTGACTGACCCTTCAACTCAGGGGAACAGCTGCTCCCTATCCAACCCTGTCCATGTCCCTCATAATCTTGTTCACCTCGATCAGGTCGCCCCCTCAGTCTCCAGAGAAAACAACCCAAGTCTACCCAACCTCTCTTCATAACTTAAATGCTCCGTCCCAGGCAGCATCCTGGTGAATCTCCTCTGCACCCCCTCCAGTGCGATCATGTCCGTCCTATAATGTGGCGACCAGAACTGTAGTCATCTCTTTGCGGTTCGCGGCTGTTCCTAGAACTTTTTTGTTTAAAATTTATTTATTAGTCACAAGTAGGCTTACATTAACACCGCAATGAAGTTACTGTGAGAATCCCCGAGTGGCCACACTCCAGTACCTGTTCGGGTACACCTGAGGAAGAATTTAGCCCGGCCCAATGCACCCCTAACCCAGCCCCGTCTTTCAGACTGTGGGAGGAAACCGGAGCACCCGGAGGAAACCCACGCAGACACGGGGAGAACGCGCAGACTCCCTCACAGACAGTGACCCAAGGCCGGGAATCGAACCCGGCTCCCTGTGAGGCAGCAGTGCTAACCCGCTGTGCCACCCTGGGTACACAGTGCTCCAGCTGTGCCCTCATCAAAGTTCAACTCCAACGTGACCTCCCTGCTTTTGTAATCCGTGCCTCGATGCATAAAGGCGAGTGCCCCGTACGCCTTTCTCACCACTCGATGAACCTGCCCTTCCGCCTTCAGACACCTGAGGACAAACACGCCAAGGTCTCTTTGTTCCTCCGAGCTTCCCAGTGTCCCACCATTTATTCAATACCTCCTTATCAATTCCTCCTTCCAAAGTGTACCACCTCACACTCTGCCTCACCTGTACAGAGGAGGTTCACCAGGATGTTGCCTGGTATGGAGGGGCTTAGTTATGAGGAGAGATTGGGTAAAACTGGGGTTGTTCTCCCTGGAAAGACGGAGGATGAGGGGAGACTTAATAGAGGTGTATAAAATTATGAAAGGCATAGATAGGGTGAACGGTGGGAAGCTTTTTCCCAGGTCGGAGGTGACGTTCACGAGGGGTCATAGGTTCAAGGTGAAGGGGGGGAGGTTTAACACGGATATCAGAAGGACATATTTTACACAGAGGGTGGTGGGGGCCTGGAATGCGCTGCCGGGCAAGGTGGTGGAGGCAGACACACTGGGAACGTTTAAGACTTATCGAGACAGCCACATGAACGGAGTGGGAATGGAGGGATACAAAAGAATGGTCTAGTTTGGACCAGGGAGTAGCACGGGCTTGGAGGGGCCAAAGGGCCTGTTCCTGTGCTGTATTGTTCTTTGCCTCAGGCTCAGTTAATGCTGTTTTCTGTCTCTTTTTCCCCCCCCCCCACCCCAGGACTGTCTGGACGTGGTCGGAGATGACCCACCGTGTCCCCCCTCGCCGCTCCTCGACTCTACACCGGGTCCCGGGGGGCGCTCGGCGGCTGGGCCGGAGCTGACGGACGGACCGCCATCGGGGAGGGCGGTCCTCCCTCGCCGCGATAGCTCCGAGATGTCCGGCCGCCAGCGTCCCGCGCCCACCACCCCGAGGCCTTGCGAGATGGGACGCTTACACAGCCGGGCGACTGGGTCCCCCAGGGGTCAGGTGAGTTCCTCGGAGGGTGACTGGTTTTTCCCCCGCGGGAGCGAGTCCCACATTCTCCCCCCCGTGGGAGTGAGTCCCACATTCTCCCCCCCCGTGGGAGCGAGTCCCACATTCTCCCCCCCGCGGGAACGAGTCCCACATTCTCCCCCCCCACCCCCCGTGGGAGTGAGCCCCACATTCTCCCCTCCGTGGGAGCGAGTCCCACATTCTCCCCCCCCCGTGGGAGCGAGTCCCACATTCTCCCCCCCGTGGGAGCGAGTCCCACATTCTCCCCCCCGTGGGAGCGAGTCCCACATTCTCCCCCCCGTGGGAGCGAGTCCCACATTCTCCCCCCCGTGGGAGTGAGTGCCACATTCTCCCCCCCGTGGGAGCGAGTCCCACATTCTCCCCCCCGTGGGAGTGAGTGCCACATTCTCCCCCCCGTGGGAGCGAGTCCCACATTCACCCCCCCCGTGGGAGTGAGTGCCACATTCTCCCCCCCAATGGGAGCGAGTCCCACATTCTCCCCCCCGTGGGAGCGAGTCCCACATTCTCCCCCCCGTGGGAGTGAGTCCCACATTCTCCCCCCCCCCCCCCGTGGGAGCGAGTCCCACATTCTCCCCCCCGTGGGAGCGAGTCCCACATTCTCCCCCCCGTGGGAGCGAGTCCCACATTCTCCCCCCCGTGGGAGTGAGTCCCACATTCTCCCCCCCGTGGGAGCGAGTCCCACATTCTCCCCCCCCCCCCCCCCCCCCGTGGGAGCGAGTCCCACATTCTCCCCCCATGGAGCGAGTGTTCAGGCCCCTGCAACCTTGGCCGGGAACCGGGTGCCCAGGTACCGCTGGAGGACGATGTGGTGGAACTGTGCCTGGTCGGGGAGGGTAGGGGGTACTGGTGGGACCACAGCTGGAGCACTGTGGCCAGCTTGTGTACCTTATTTACAGAAAGGGACTGTCTGATTGGAGACTGTTCAGAGAGCGTTTACTAGGATGTTCCTCGGCGTGGAGGAATCGTCTGAAGAAGTATAAGACGTTGAGGGGTATTGATAGAGTGGATTCTCAGAGGCTTTTACCCAGGGCTGAAATGGTTGCCACAAGAGGTCACAGGTTTAGGGTGCTGGGGAGTCGGTACAGAGGAGATGTTAGGGGTAAGTTTTTCACTCAGAGGGAAGTGGGTGCGGGGAATCGGCTGCCGGTAGTGGAGGCGGATTCGATAGGGTCTTTTATAGAAATCATCATAGAAACCCTACAGTGCAGAAGGAGGCCATTCGGCCCATCGAGTCTGCACCGACCACAATCCCACCCAGGCCCTACCCCCACATATTTACCCGCTAATCCCTCTAACCTATGCATCCCAGGACTCTAAGGGGCAATTTTTAACCTGGCCAATCAACCTAACCCGCACATCTTTGGACTGTGGGAGGAAACCGGAGCACCCGGAGGAAACCCACGCAGACACGAGGAGAATGTGCAAACTCCACACAGACAGTGACCCGAGCCGGGAATCGAACCGGGGACCCTGGAGCTGTGAAGCAGCAGTGCTAACCACTGTGCTACCGTGCTGCCCCGCTTTTAAGAGACTTTTGGATAAGTCCATGGAAGTTAGTGAGATAGAGGGTTATGGGTAAGCCTAGTAGGTAGGGACATGTTCGGCTCAACTTGTGGGCCAAAGGGCCTGTCTGTGCTGTAGCTTTTCTATGTTCTAAGCAAACAGTAACTAGGTAGTGACTCTGCTGACTGGAATTTGGAAGAGAGGTGATCTCATTGGAACATACCGGATTCTTTCGGGGCTTGACGGTAGATGCTGAGACGAAGTTTCCCCTCACGGGGAGAGTCTCGGGCATGGTGGCACAGTGTGGGTTAGCGCTGCCGCCTCCAGGGACCCGGGTTCGATTCCCCGGGGCTCGGGGATCACTGTCTGTGCGGAGTCTGCACGTTCTCCCCGTGTCTGCGTGGGTTTCCTCCGGGTGCTCCGGTTTCCTCCCACAGTCCTGAAAGACGGGGCTGGGTTAGGGTTGGATTGGGCCGTGCTAAATTCTCCCTCAGTGTCACCCCGGACAGGAGTGTGGGCGACTCGGGGGGGATTTTCACAGTAACTTCATTGCAGTGTTAATGTAAGCCAACTTGTGACACTAATAAATAAACTTTTATTAGCGCCAATTTAAGACTGAGATGAGGAGAAATTCCTTCCCTCCGAGGATTGAGAGTCTCTGGAACTCTTTGCCACAAAGAGCTGTGTGGGGGGGGGAGAGTCCTTGTGTATGTTTAAGGCTGGGATAAATAGATTTTTGATCAGTGAGGGAATCCAGGATTGCGGGGAAAGTGGCAGGAAAGTGGCCATGAGGAATGTCTGATTAGCGAAGGGCTGAATGGCCTCCTCCTGTCCCTGTGTAACAGGCTGGGGAGAGAGGGGCTGAATGGCCTCCTGTTCCTGTGTAACAGGCTCAAGGAGGAGAGGGGCTGAATGGCCTCCTCCTGTTCCTGTGTGACAAGCATGAGGGAAGGGGCTGAATGGCCTCCTTCTGTTCCTGTGTAACAGGCTCAAGGAGGAGAGGGGCTGAATGGCCTCCTCCTGTTCCTGTGTAACAGGCTGGAGAGGGGCTGAATGGCCTCCTCCTGTTACTGTGTAACAGGCTGGAGAGGGGCTGAATGGCCTCCTCCTGTTCCTGTGTGACAAGCATGAGGGAAGGGGCTGAATGGCCTCCTTCTGTTCCTGTGTAACAGGCTCAAGGAGGAGAGGGGCTGAATGGGACCTCCTCCTGTTCCTGTGTAACAGGCTGGAGAAGGGGCTGAATGGCCTCCTCCTGTCCCTGTGAAACAGACTGGAGAGGGGCTGAATGGCCTCCTCCTGTCCCTGTGAAACAGACTGGAGAGGGGCTGAATGGCCTCCTCCTGTTCCTGTGTAACAGGCTGGATAGAGAGGGGCTGAATGGCCTCCTGTTCCTGTGTAACAGGCTGGAGAGAGAGGGGCTGAATGGCCTCCTGTTCCTGTGTAACAGGCTCGAGGAGGAGGGGGGCTGAATGGCCTCCTCCTGTTCCTGTGTAACAGGCTGGAGAGAGAGGGGCTGGAGAGAGAGGGGCTGAATGGCCTCCTGTTCCTGTGTAACAGGCTGGATAGAGAGGGGCTGAATGGCCTCCTGTTCCTGTGTAACAGGCTGGATAGAGAGGGGCTGAATGGCCTCCTGTTCCTGTGTAACAGGCTGGATAGAGAGGGGCTGAATGGCCTCCTGTTCCTGTGTAACAGGCTCGAGGAGGAGGGGGGCTGAATGGCCTCCTCCTGTTCCTGTGTAACAGGCTGGAGAGAGAGGGGCTGAATGGCCTCCTCCTGTTCCTGTGTAATAGGCTGGAGAAGGGGCTGAATGGCCTCCTCCTGTTCCTGTGTAACAGGCTGGAGAAGGGGCTGAATGGCCTCCTCCTGTTCCTGTGTAACAGGCTGGAGAAGGGGCTGAATGGCCTCCTCCTGTTCCTGTGTAACAGGCTGGAAGAGGGGCTGAATGACCTCCCGCTCCTGTGCTGCCCAGGACTATTTAAAACCCCCTTTTCCTCCGTCAGCCATCTTGTGTCCCACGTCGATTCCCCATCTATCCCTCCCCGCACCCTCGCTTAGTTTTTGTCTGGGGGAGTGAGGGGGTTATTTGGACAGATTGCCCCCACCTTCGGAGAGGGCCTGACTATCTTTCTTTCCCTGTTGCAGGGCGCGTCGCAGACGGACCCCCAACCGCGAGGAACCAGGGAGCAGAACGGGATGAGGGAAGCGGCGAGCTGATTGATAGGCCTGAGGAGGGGGCCTCTGGGAGGGAACGGGGGCGGGGGGAACGTGATTCCCCATCCCTCCCGGAGCACCGAGGCGGTGAGATAGGCAGCCCTGCCGGACTGCAGGAAGGTGGTGTTCCCCCTCGCTCCGTCCGTCGATGGAGAGCTTCCCCCTCGCTCCGAACGTAGCCCAGTGCGTGTCGCGGAAGTTTGTCACACTGCCGTTAACTTGCCTTCATCCCGTGCCTGACGTGTTGTTGTGTCACGCGGAGACGGGCGAAATCTCCCTACTTCTCCCTCCCTCCCCCCCCCCCCAAACACCCAGAACCTTCCCCGTCGGGGGAACAGGGTAACGAGATTCTCCCCTCAACCCAAGATCGGATTCCAACTGCTCTCCCTCTCTGATAACACTCCAGCCTCGTCAAGCCCAACACAACCCCCCCGCTGCACAGCGCAGGGGGGGGGGCCCAGATATCCGTGTTGTCTCTCTGGACAAACCCCACCACCTCTTCCTCCCCGCCCCCCCCCCCTATCCAGTGTGTATCCGATTCCCCCCTTTCCGAGGGTTCCTGTTGAATCTGCTTCCGCCGCCCGGTCAGGGAGCGTCTTCCAGATCACAACAACTCGCTGCCTTTCCAAAAGGTTACCGACCCTCCTGCCGCTGGGGAAACTGTGTGTGTCTCTCTGTCTCTGTGTCTCTCTCTCTCTCTCTGTCTCTGTCTGTGTATCGCTCTGTCCCTGTCTCTGTCTGTGTATCGCTCTGTCTCTGTCTCTCTCTGTCTCTGTGTGTGTCTCTGTCTCCATCTGTGTCTCTCTCTGTCCCTGTCTGTGTGTCTCTCTCTGTCCCTGTCTCTCTCTGTGTCTGTGTATCGCTCTGTCTCTGTCTGTGTCTCTCTCTGTCTCTGTCTGTGTCTCTCTCTGTCTCTGCCTGTGTCTCTCTCTGTCTCTGTGTGTCTCTCTCTGTCTGTGTATGTCTCTGTCTCCGTCTGTGGATCGCTCTGTCTCTGTCTGTGTATCTGTCTCTCTCTGTGTCTCTCTCTGTCTCTGTGGATCGCTCTGTCTCTGTCTGTGTGTCTCTCTGTTTCTGTCTCTGTTTCTGTCTCTGTCTGTGTCTCTCTCTGTCTCTGTCTGTGTGTCTCTGTCTGTGTGTGTCTCTGTCTCCGTCTGTGGATCGCTCTGTCTGTGTATCTGTCTCTCTCTGTGTGTGTCTCTCTCTCTCTGTCTGTGTGTCTCTCTCTCTTTGTGTGTGTCTCTCTCTCTGTCTGTGTCTGTGTGTCTCTGTTTCTGTCTCTGTCTTCTCAATCCAAAACCCCCACTTTGATATTTCGAACGCCTCGATTTAATCTCCCCCTTAACCTTCTGTGCTCCGAGGGGAGCGATCCCAGCTTCTCCCGGTCTCTCCGCACCGACTGTGGCCCCCTGTACCCGATCCCCGGAACCGTTCTGGGTAAATCTTCTCTCCGCACCCTCTCCAAGACCCTCCTCCCTAACCTGCGGGGAATCGGAAATGAGGGGACTCCAGCTGGGTTCCAGGCCCTGGTTTATAACAGAATCCTCACCGCAGGGAGGAGAGTGCTTGTCTGAATACCGTGGGATGTTTCGGAATCTGTTAGCTTTGTACTCTCAGCGGCTGCGTGGAGCTGGAGGGGTTGTCATTAAAGTGTTCTGATTTCTATTTGTTGTGTGTGTGTGTGGAATGTCACTGAGGTGTTACAGGCCTGACTCGCTGCCCTGTTGTACCTGCCAAGGTGGGGGGTTTAGATGGCACAGTGTGGTTAGCACTGCTACCTCACGGCGCCAGGGACCCCGGGTTCGATTCCCGGCTCGGGGGTCACTGTCTGTGCGGAGTCTGCGCGTTCTCCCCCCCGTGTCTGCGTGGGTTTCCTCCGGGTGCTCCGGTTTCATAGAAAAACTACAGCACAAAACAGGCCCTTCGGCCCCACAAGTTGTGCCGAACATATCCCTACCTTCTAGACCTACCTATAACCCTCCATCCTATTCAGTCCCATGTACTCATCCAGGAGTCTCTTAAAAGACCCGATTGAGTTTGCCTCCACTGACGGCAGCCGATTCCACTCGCCCACCACCCTCTGTGTGAAAAACTTCCCCCTGACATCTCCCCTGTACCTACCCCCCAGCACCTTAAACCTGTGTCCTCTCGTAGCAGACATTTCCACCCTGGGAAAAAGCCTCTGAGAGTCCACCCGATCTATGCCTCTCAACATCTTATATACCTCTATTAGGTCTCCTCTCATCCTACGTCTCTCCAAGGAGAAAAGACCGAGCTCCCTCAACCTATCCTCATAAGGCATGCCACTCAATCCAGGCAACGTCCTTGTAAATCTCCTCTGCACCCTTTCAATCTTTTCCACATCCTTCCTGTAATGAGGCGACCAGAACTGAGCACAGTACTCCAAGTGGGGTCTGACGAGGGTCTTATATAGCTGCATCATTATCCCCGGACTCCTAAACTCAATCCCTCGATTGATGAAGGCCAGCACACCATACGCCTTCTTAACCACCTGCGGGACGGGTTTCCTCCCACAGTCTGAAAGACGTGCTGGTTAGGGTGCGTTGGGCCGTGCTAAATTATCCCTCAGTGTTACCCGAACAGGCGCCGGAGTGCTTTGTTTAAAAAATTCATTTGTGGGACATGGACGTCGCTGGCTGGGCCAGTATTTATTCCCCATCCCTAGTTGCCCCTTGAGAAGGTGGTGGGGAGCTGCCTTCTTGAACCCGCTGCAGTCCACGTGCTGTGGGTTGACCCACAATGCCATTAGGGAGGGAGTTCCAGGATTTTGACCCCAGCGACTGCGAAGGAACGGCCGATATATTTCCAAGTCAGGATGGTGAGTGTCTTGGAGGAGAACTTGCAGGTGGTGGTGTTCCCCGTGTGTCTGCTGCCTCTTGTCCTTCTAGACGGAAGATTTCGTGGGTTTGGAAGGTGCTGTCTAAGGATCTTGAGTGAGTTGCCGCAGTGCATCTTGTAGATGGGACACTGCTACTGAGCGTGGGTGGTGGAGGGAGTGGATGTTTGTAGATGGAGGGCCAATCAAGGGGGGCCGCTTTGTCCTGGATGGTGTCGAGTTTCTTGAGTGTTGTTGAAGCCGCACCATCCAGGCGAGTGGGGAGTATTCCCTCACACTCCTGACTTGTGCCCTTGTAGATGGTGGACAGGCTTTGGGGGGGAAGTCAGGAGGTGAGTTACTCGCCGCAGGAGATTTTCACAGTAACCTCATTGCAGTGTTAATGTAACTTGAACATTGAGGCATCATTAGGAGATGGGTGCGACCAGGAGATGGTCAGAGAGTTTGGTTTTTAAAGTTGGGGGGGGGAAAGAGGGATTCCAGATTTCCCAGGTAGCCAAAGGCACGGCCGCCATTGACAAAGCGATGGGAAACATAGGGAGGGGGAAAAGAGGCTGGAATTGGTGAGGAGTACAGATCATTGCAGGGATTGAGAGGTCGGAGAAAGGTAGGGAGAGTTGTATGGTCTGGAGATGGTCACTGAACTGGGAGGGTGGAGTCCGTGGAGTGATTGTATAGTTCGCTCGCCACTGTCTCTCATCAAACACTCCCAGGACAGGTACAGCACGGGGTTAGATACAGAGTAAAGCTCCCTCTACACTGTCCCCCAGCAAACACTCCCAGGACAGGTACAGCGCGGGGTTAGATACAGAGTAAAGCTCCCTCTACACTGTCCCCCATCAAACACTCCCAGGACAGTTACAGCACGGGGTTAGATACAGAGTAAAGCTCCCTCTACACTGTCCCCCATCAAACACTCCCAGGACAGGTACAGCACGGGGTTAGATACAGAGTAAAGCTCCCTCTACACTGTCCCCCATCAAACACTCCCAGGACAGGTACAGCACGGGGTTAGATACAGAGTAAAGCTCCCTCTACACTGTCCCCATCAAACACTCCCAGGACAGGTACAGCACGGGGTTAGATACAGAGTAAAGCTCCCTCTACACTGTCCCCATCAAACACTCCCAGGACAAGTACAGCACGGGGTTAGATACAGAGTAAAGCTCCCTCTACACTGTCCCCTCATCAAACACTCCCAGGACAGGTACAGCATGGGGTTAGATACAGAGTAAAGCTCCCTCTACACTGTCCCCCATCAAACACTCCCAGGACAGGTACAGCACGGGGTTAGATACAGAGTAAAGCTCCCTCTACACTGTCCCCATCAAACATTCCCAGGACAGGTACAGCACGGGGTTAGATACAGAGTAAAGCTCCCTCTACACTGTCCCCATCAAACACTCCCAGGACAGGGACAGCACGGGGTTAGATACAGAGTAAAGCCCCCTCTACACTGTCCCCCATCAAACACTCCCAGGACAGGTACAGCACGGGGTTAGATACAGAGTAAAGCTCCCTCTACACTGTCCCCATCAAACACTCCCAGGACAGGTACAGCACGGGGTTAGATACAGAGTAAAGCTCCCTCTACACTGTCCCCCATCAAACACTCCCAGGACAGGTACAGCACGGGGTTAGATACAGAGTAAAGCTCCCTCTACACTGTCCCCCATCAAACATAAGACCATAAGACATAGGAGCGGAAGTAAGGCCATTCGGCCCATCGAGTCCACTCCACCATTCAATCATGGTTGATTTCAACTCCATTTACCCGCTCTCTCCCCATAGCCCTTAATTCCTCGAGAAATCAAGCATTTATCAATTTCTGTCTTGAAGACGCTCAACGTCTCGGCCTCCACAGCCCTCTGTGGCAATGAATTCCACAGACCTACCACTCTCTGGCTGAAGAAATTTCTCCTCATCTCTGTTCTAAAGTGACTCCCTTTTATTCTAAGGCTGTGCCCCCGCGTCCTAGTCTCCCCTGCTAATGGAAACAACTTCCCTACGTCCATCCTATCTAAGCCGTTCATTATCTTGTAAGTTTCTATCAGATCTCCCCTCAACCTCCTAAACTCCAATGAATATAATCCCACGATCCTCAGACGTTCATCGTATGTCAGGCCTACCATTCCTGGGATCATCCGTGTGAATCTCCGCTGGACCCGCTCCAGTGCCAGAATGTCCTTCCTGAGGTGTGGGGCCCAAAATTGCTCACAGTACTCCAAATGGGGCCTAACCAGTGCTTTATAAAGCCTCAGAAGTACATCCCTGCTTTTGTATTCCAAGCCTCTTGAGATAAATGACAACATTACATTTGCTTTCTTAATTACGGACTCAACCTGCAAGTTTACCTTTAGAGAATCCTGGACTAGGACTCCCAAGTCCCTTTGCACTTTAGCATTATGAATTTTGTCACCGTTTAGAAAATAGTCCATGCCTCTATTCTTTTTTCCAAAGTGCACGACCTCGCACTTGCCCACGTTGAATTTCATCAGCCACTCCCAGGACAGGTACAGCACGGGGTTAGATACAGAGTAAAGCTCCCTCTACACTGTCCCCCCATCAAACACTCCCAGGACAGGTACAGCACGGGGTTAGATACAGAGTAAAGCTCCCTCTACACTGTCCCCAACAAACACTCCCAGGACAGGTACAGCACAGGGTTAGATACAGAGTAAAGCTCCCTCTACACTGTCCCCCATCAAACACTCCCAGGACAGGTACAGCACGGGGTTAGATACAGAGTAAAGCTCCCTCTACACTGTCCCCCATCAAACACTCCCAGGACAGGTACAGCACGGGGTTAGATACAGAGTAAAGCTCCCTCTACACTGTCCCCCATCAAACACTCCCAGGACAGGTACAGCACGGGGTTAGATACAGAGTAAAGCTCCCTCTACACTGTCCCCCATCAAACACTCCCAGGACAGGTACAGCACGGGGTTAGATACAGAGTAAAGCTCCCTCTACACTGTCCCCCATCAAACACTCCCAGGACAGGTACAGCACGGGGTTAGATACAGAGTAAAGCTCCCTCTACACTGTCCCCATCGAACACTCCCAGGACAGGTACAGCACGGGGTTAGATACAGAGTAAAGCTCCCTCTACACTGTCCCCCATCAAACACTCCCAGGACAGGTACAGCACGGGGTTAGATACAGAGTAAAGCTCCCTCTACACTGTCCCCCAGCAAACACTCCCAGGACAGGTACAGCACGGGGTTAGATACAGAGTAAAGCTCCCTCTACACTGTCCCCCAGCAAACACTCCCAGGACAGGTACAGCACGGAGTTAGATACAGAGTAAAGCTCCCTCTACACTGTCCCCCAGCAAACACTCCCAGGACAGGTACAGCACGGGGTTAGATACAGAGTAAAGCTCCCTCTACACTGTCCCCATCAAACACTCCCAGGACAGGTACAGCACGGGGTTAGATATAGAGTAAAGCTCCCTCTACACTGTCCCACATCAAACACTCCCAGGACAGGTACAGCACGGGGTTAGATACAGAGTAAAGCTCCCTCTACACTGTCCCACATCAAACACTCCCAGGACAGGTACAGCACGGGGTTAGATACAGAGTAAAGCTCCCTCTACACTGTCCCACATCAAACACTCCCAGGACAGGTACAGCATGGGGTTAGATACAGAGTAAAGCTCCCTCTACACTGTCCCCATCAAACACTCCCAGGACAGGTACAGCACGGGGTTAGATATAGAGTAAAGCTCCCTCTACACTGTCCCCCATCAAACACTCCCAGGACAGGTACAGCACGGGGTTAGATACAGAGTAAATCTCCCTCTACACTGTCCCCCATCAAACACTCCCAGGACTGGTACAGCACGGGGTTAGATACAGAGTAAAGCTCCCTCTACACTGTCCTCATCAAACACTCTCAGGACAGGTACAGCACGGGGTTAGATACAGAGTAAAGCTCCCTCTACACTGTCCCCCATCAAACACTCCCAGGACAGGTACAGCACGGGGTTAGATACAGAGTAAAGCTCCCTCTACACTGTCCCCATCAAACACTCCCAGTTCAGGTACAGCACGGGGTTAGATACAGAGTAAAGCTCCCTCTACACTGTCCCCATCAAACACTCCCAGGACAGGTACAGCACGGGGTTAGATACAGAGTAAAGCTCCCTCCACACTGTCCCCATCAAACACTCCCAGGACAGGTACAGCACGGGGTTAGATACAGAGTAAAGCTCCCTCTACACTGTCCCCATCAAACACTCCCAGGACAGGTACAGCACGGGGTTAGATACAGAGTAAAGCTCCCTCTGCACTGTCCCCATCAAACACTCCCAGGACAGGTACAGCACGGGGTTAGATACAGAGTAAAGCTCCCTCTACACTGTCCCCATCAAACACTCCCAGGACAGGTACAGCACAGGGTTAGATACAGAGTAAAGCTCCCTCTGCACTGTCCCCATCAAACACTCCCAGGACAGGTACAGCACGGGGTTAGATACAGAGTAAAGCTCTCTCTACACTGTCCCCATCAAACACTCCCAGGACAGCTACAGCACGGGGTTAGATACAGAGTAAAGCTCCCTCTACACTGTCCCCATCAAACACTCCCAGGACAGGTACAGCACGGGGTTAGATACAGAGTAAAGCTCCCTCTACACTGTCCCCCCAACAAACACTCTGGTTTGGAGTCCTACCTTCGACCCTGCTGGGTGAGTATGGTGCGTGCCCGATGGCCCAAAACTGGTTCGAGGTCCAACCTGCCAATGCACCCATGGCAGGTGTCAAGTGGGAGGAGAGAGATGGGAAGAACCGTTCCCAGCTCCAGACTACAGCGCGTGTCATAGTTAGCACTGTGAGCCTGAGGCCTTTTGTGAATAGCAGTGCACTGCCAACTGAGTACTTTTCCCCGTGAGCTGGTGTCTCCGGCCAGTTAACCAGGGCCTGTCCTGCATCTCCTCCGGAGCCTTCAACATGTCATTGATGGAGACGAACATCTCGCCAAGGCCATCCCCACACCCCCACTTCTTGCCTTCAAACAACCGCACAACCTCAAACAGACCATTGTCCGCAGCAAACTACCCAGCCTTCAGGAGAACAGTGACCAAGACACCACACAACCCTGCCACAGCAACCTCTGCAAGGCGTGCCGGATCATCGACACAGATGCCATCATCTCACGTGAGAACACCATCTACCAGGTACACGGTACCTACTCTTGCAACTCGGCCAACGTTGTCTACCTGATACGCTGCAGGAAAGGATGTCCCGAGGCATGGTACATTGGGGAAACCATGCAGATGCTACAACAACGGATGAATGAACACCGCTCGACAATCACCAGGCAAGACTGTTCTCTTCCTGTGGGGGAACACTTCAGCGGTCACAGACATTCAGCCTCTGATCTTCGGGTCAGCGTTCTCCAAGGCGGCCTTCACGATACACGACAGCGCAGAGTGGCTGAGCAGAAACTGATAGCCAAGTTCCGCACACATGAGGACGGCCTCACCGGGATCTTGGGTTCATGTCACACTCTCTGTAACCCCCACAGCTTGCCTCCTGGACTTGCAGAATCTCACTAGCTGTCCTGTCTGGAGACAATACACATCTCTTTAACCTGTGCTCAATGCTCCCTCCACTCACATTGTCTGTATCTTTAAGACCTGGCTGGCTGTAGAGATTCGCATTCTAATCAGTATTCTGTAACTTGATTTTGTGTCTCTGTGCACTGTTTGAGAGCAGATATCCACTCCATCTGACAAAGGAGCAGCGCTCCGAAAGTTAATGGCATTTGCTACCAAGTAAGCCTGTTGGACTTTAACCTGGTGTTGTTAAAACTCTTACAATGTTCTGGGGACCTGGGTTCGAATCCCTCCCACAGCAAATGGTGGAATTTGAATTCAATAAAGAAATATCTAGGATTAAGAATCTACTGATGACCACGAAACCGTTGTCGATTGTCAGAAAAACCCATCTGGTTCACTAATGTCCTTTAGGGAAGGAAATCTGCCGTCCTTACCCTGGCCTGGCCTACATGTGACTCCAGAGCCACAGCTCTGGAGTATGGACTCCTGCTCTGTCCAAGACCGCAAGGAACTACAAAGGGGTTGTGTGTGCGAACGTAGCCCAGTCCCATCACGCAAACCAGCCTCCTATCCACTGACTCCGTCTACACTTCCCGCTGCCTCGGGAAAAGCAGCCGGCATAATCAAGGACCCCCCACGCACCCCGGACATTCTCTCTTCCACCTTCCTCCGTCGGGAAAAAGATACAAAAGTCTGTGGTTGACTCTCACCTGCTCTCCAAGGACAACTAGGGATGGGCAATAAATACTGTACAGCCAGCGACGCCCATGTCCCATGAATTAATCAAACAAAATCTGTCTCAATATTTTTTAAAAGACAAAATTGTACCCACCTTAGCTCATTGCAGACACTCACCACCCTCTGTGTGAAAAAATTGCCCCTCTGGACCCTTTTGTATCTCTCCCCTCTCACCTTAAACCTATGCCCTCTAGTTTTAGACTCCCCTACCTTTGGGAAAAGATATTGACTATCTAGCTGATCTGTGCCCCTCATTATTTTATAGACCTCTATAAGATCACCCCTCAGCCTCCTACGCTCCAGAGAAAAAAGTCCCAGTCTATCCAGCCTCTCCTTATAACTCAATCCATCAAGTCCCGGTAGCATCCTAGTAAATCTTTTCTGCACTCTTTCTAGTTTAATAATATCCTTTCTATAATAGGGTGACCAGAACTGTACACAGTATTCCAAGTGTGGCCTTACCAATGTCTTGTACAACTTCAACAAGACGTCCCAACTCCTGTATTCAATGTTCTGACCGATGAAACCAAGCATGCCGAATGCCTTCTTCACCACTCTGTCCACCTGTGACTCCACTTTCAAGGAGCTATGAACATGTACCCCTTGATCTCTTTGTTCTGTAACTCTCCCCTACCATTAACTGAGTAAGTCCTGCCCTGGTTCAATCGACCAAAATGCATCACCTCGCATTTATCCAAATTAAACTCCACCTGCCATTCGTCAGCCCACTGGCCCAATTGATCAAGATCCCGTTGCAATCCGAGATAACCTTCCTCACTGTCCACTATGCCACCAATCTTGGTGCCATCTGCAAACTTACTAACCATGCCCCCAATATTCCCATCCAAATCATTAATATAAATGACAAATAACAGTGGACCCAGCACTGATCCCTGAGGCACACCGCTGGTCACAGGCCTCCAGTTTGAAAAACAACCCTCTGCAACCACCCTCTGGCTTCTGTCATCTAGTTTTAGACTCCCCTACCTTTGGGAAAAGATGTTGACTATCTAGCTGATCTGTGCCCCTCATTATTTTATAGATCTCCATAAGATCACCCCTCAGCCTCCTACGCTCCAGAGAAAAAAGTCCCAGTCTATCCAGCCTCTCCTTATAACTCAATCCATCAATTCCCGGTAGCATCCTAGTAAATCTTTCCTGCACTCGTTCTAGTTCAATAATATCTGCCAAACAGCATCTGATGCGGTGCCGTACAACAGATTTGCGAACACAATCCCAGAAATTGGCCAAGTGACAGGCAGAGATTACAGCGGTAAATAATTTTAAGCCTCAGCTGACTGACTGTCTATGGAGTTTGCATGTTCCTGTGTCTGCATGGGTTGAAGAACATATGAACTGGGAGCAGGAGTAGGCCATCTGGCCCCTCGAGCCTGCTCCGCCATTCAATAAGATCATGGCTGATCTTTTTGTGGACTCAGCTCCACTGACCCACCCGCTCACCATAACCCTTAATTCCTTCACTGTTCGGGACATAGATAGGATGCAAGACTGGGCGGAGAAGTGGCAGATGGACTTCAACCCAGATAAATGCGTCGTGGTCCATTTTGGTAGGACAAATGGGATGAAGGAGTACAATATAAAGGGAAAGACTCTGAGTACGGTAGAGAATCAGAAGGACCTTGGGGTCCGGGTCCATAGGACTCTAAAATCGGCCCCGCAGGTGGAGGAGGTGGTTAAGAAGGCGTATGGTGTGCTGGCCTTTATCAATCGAGGTATTGAGTTTCGGAGTCCGGGGATAATGATGCAGCTATATAAGACCCTCGTCAGACCCCACTTGGAGTACTGTGCTCAGTTCTGGTCGCCTCATTACAGGAATGATGTGGAAAAGATTGAAAGGGTGCAGAGGAGATTTACAAGGATGTTGCCTGGATTGAGTGGCATGCCTTATGAGGATAGGCTGAGGGAGCTCGGTCTTTTCTCCTTGGAGAGACGTAGGATGAGAGGAGACCTAATAGAGGTGTATAAGATGTTGAGAGGCATAGATCGGGTGGACTCTCAGAGGCTTTTTCCCAGGGTGGAAATGTCTGCTACGAGAGGACACAGGTTTAAGGTGCTGGGGGGTAGGTACAGGGGAAATGTTAGGGGGAAGTTTTTCACACAGAGGGTGGTGGGCGAGTGGAATCGGCTGCCGTCAGTGGTGGTGGAGGCGAACTCAATAGGGTCTTTTAAGAGACTCCTGGATGAGTACATGGAGCTTAATAGGATGGAGGGTTATAGGGTTACATATACAAACTGACCACCTACCGAGAGAAGCAATTCCTTCCCATTTCCGTCTTCAATGGGAGAGGGAGAGAGAGACTCCCGATTCTAAAACCCTGTCCCCCATCTCGCCTTTCCTCATTCCAGATCCACCCCCCCCCCTCCCTCCCACAAGGGGGGAAACATCCTCTCAGCCTCGTCCCCTCCTGGACGAGCCACCCCCGCCCTCCCACACCCCCGACCCAAACCTCCACCAGAATCTGATAGGTTTCAATAAGATCATCTCTCGTTCTTCTAAACTCCAGTGGAGTGCAGGAATGAGATAGAGAATCTGGTGAACTGGTGCGGCAACAATAATCTCTCCCTCAATGTCAACAAAACGAAGGAGATTATCATCGACTTCAGGAAGCGTAAAGGAGAACATGCCGTGTCTACATCAACAGGGACGAAGTAGAAAGCGTCGAGAGCTTCAAGTTTTTAGGTGTCCAGATCACCAACAACCTGTCCTGGTCCCCCCCACGCCGACACTATAGTTAAGAAAGCCCCACCAACGCCTCTACTTTCTCAGGAGACTAAGGAAATTTGACATGTCCGCTACGACTCTCACCAACTTTTACAGATGCCCCATAGAAAGCATCCTTTCCGGGTGTATCACAGCTCGGTCTGGGGCTCCTGCTCTGCCCAAGACCGCAAGGAACTACAAAGGGTTTGTGTGTGAATGTAGCCCAGTCCCATCACGCAAACCAGCCTCCCATCCATTGATTCCGTCTACACTTCCCGCTGCCTCAGGAAAAGCAGCCGGAATAATCAAGGACCCCCCCAACACACCCCGGACATTCTCTCTTCCACCTTCTTCCGTCGGGAAAAAGAACAAAAAATAAAGAACAACACAGCACAGGAACAGGCCCTTCGGCCCTCCAAGCCCACGCCGCTCCCTTGTCCAAACTAGACCATTCTTTTGTATCCCTCCATTCCCACTCCGTTCATGTGGCTATCTAGATAAGTCTTAAACGTTCCCAGTGTGTCCGCCTCCACCACCTTGCCCGGCAGCGCATTCCAGGCCCCCACCACCCTCTGTGTAAAATACGTCCTTCTGATATCCGTGTTAAACCTCACCCCCCTCACCTTGAACCTATGACCCCTCGTGAACGTCACCACCGACCTGGGGAAAGGCTTCCCACCGTTCACCCTATCTATGCCTTTCATAATTTTATACACCTCTATTAAGTCTCCCCTCATCCTCCGTCTTTCCAGTGAGAACAACCCCAGTTTACCCAATCTCTCCTCATAACTAAGCCCCTCCATACCAGGCAACATCCTGGTAAACCTCCTCTGCACTCTCTCCAAAGCCTCCACGTCCTTCTGGTAGTGTGGCGACCAGAACTGGACGCAGTATTCCAAATGCGGCCGAACCAACGTTCTATACAACCGCAACATCAGACCCCAACTTTTATACTCTATGCCCCGTCCTAAAAAGGCAAGCATGCCATATGCCTTCTTCACCACCTTCTCCACCTGTGACGTCACCTTCAAGGATCTGTGGACTTGCACACCCAGGTCCCACTGCGTATCTACACACTTTATGGTTCTGCCATTTATCGTATAGCTCCTCCCTGCATTATTTCTACCAAAATGCAACACTTCACATTTATCTGGATTGAACTCCATCTGCCATTTCTTTGCCCAAATTTCCAGCCTATCTATATCCTTCTGTAGCCTCTGACAATGTTCCTCACTATCTGCAAGTCCAGCCATTTTCGTGTCGTCTGCAAACTTACTGATCACCCCAGTTACACCTTCTTCCAGATCGTTTATATAAATCACAAACAGCAGAGGTCCCAATACAGAGCCCTGCAGAACACCACTAGTCACAGGCCTCCAGCCGGAAAAAGACCCTTCCACTACCACCCTCTGTCTTCTGTGACCAAGTAAGAAGTTTAACAACACCAGGTTAAAGTCCAACAGGTTTATTTGGTAGCAAAAGCCACACAAGCTTTCGGAGCGCTGCCCCTTCTTCAGGTGAGTGGGAATTCTGTTCACAAACAGAGCTTATAAAGACACAGACTCAATTTACATGAATAATGGTTGGAATGCGAATACTTACAACTAATCAAGTCTTTAAGAAACAAAACAATGTGAGTGGAGAGAGCATCAAGACAGGCTAAAAAGATGTGTATTGTCTCCAGACAAGACAGCCAGTGAGACTCTGTGGGGGTTACAAATAGTGTGCCATGAACCCAATATCCCGGTTGAGGCCGTCCTCGTGTGTGCGGAACTTGGCTATCAGTTTCTGCTCAGCGACTCTGCGCTGTCGTGTGTCGCGAAGGCCGCCTTGGAGAACGCTTACCCGAATATCAGAGGCCGAATGCCCATGACCGCTGAAGTGTTCCCCAACAGGAAGAGAACAGTCTTGACTGGTGATTGTCGAGCGGTGTTCATTCATCCGTTGTCATAGCGTCTGCATGGTTTCCCCAATGTACCATGCCTCGGGACATCCTTTCCTGCAGCGTATCAGGTCGACAACATTGGCCGAGTTGCAAGAGTAGGTACCGTGTACCTGGTGGATGGTGTTCTCACCTGAGATGATGGCATCTGTGTCGATGATCCGGCACGTCTTGCAGAGGTTGCTGTGGCAGGGTTGTGTGGTGCCGTGGTCACTGTTCTCCTGAAGGCTGGGTAGTTTGCTGCGGGCAATGGTCTGTTTGAGGTTGTGCGGTTGTTTGAAGGCAAGAAGTGGGGGTGTGGGGATGGCCTTGGCGAGATGTTCGTCTTCATCGATGACATGTTGAAGGCTCCGGAGGAGATGCCGTAGCTTCTCCGCTCCGGGGAAGTACTGGACAACGAAGGGTACTCTGTCCGCCGTGTCCCGTGTTTGTCTTCTGAGGAGGTCGGTGCGGATCTCACCTGTGTCCAGTGACGAGACAAAGATTTGCGTCAGAGGCCCAGCGATTTCATCTCTCGTCTCCCTGAGCAGCCTTGGATAGATTCCATCAGGCCCTGGGGATTTGTCAGTCTTTATATTCGCTCAAAAACCTAACACTTCCTCCCTTGAAATGGAGATTTTCTCTAACGGGTCAACACTCCCCTCCGAGACACTCCCGGTGAACACAAAAAAGACACAAAAGTCTGAGGTCACGTAGCGACCGACTCAAGAACAGCTTCTTCCCTGCTGCTGCCGTCAGACCTTTGAATGGACCTACCTCACATTATAGAACATAGAACATAGAACATTACAGCGCAGAACAGGCCCTTCGGCCCACGATGTTGCACCGACCAGTTAAAAAAAAAAACTGTGACCCTCCAACCTAAACCAATTTCTTTTCGTCCATGAACCTATCTACGGATCTCTTAAACGCCCCCAAACTAGGCGCATTTACAACTGATGCTGGCAGGGCATTCCAATCCCTCACCACCCTCTGGGTAAAGAACCTACCCCTGACATCGGTTCTATAACTACCCCCCCTCAATTTAAAGCCATGCCCCCTCGTGCTGGATTTCTCCATCAGAGGAAAAAGGCTATCACTATCCACCCTATCTAAACCTCTAATCATCTTATATGTTTCAATAAGATCCCCTCTTAGCCGCCGTCTTTCCAGCGAAAACAATCCCAAATCCCTCAGCCTCTCCTCATAGGATCTCCCCTCCATACCAGGCAACATCCTGGTAAACCTCCTCTGCACCCTCTCCAAAGCCTCCACATCCTTCCTGTAATGTGGGGACCAGAACTGCACACAGTACTCCAAGTGCGGCCGCACCAGAGTTGTGTACAGTTGCAACATAACGCTACGACTCCTAAATTCAATCCCCCTACCAATAAACGCCAAGACACCATATGCCTTCTTAACAACCTTATCTACTTGATTCCCAACTTTCAGGGATCTATGCACACATACACCTAGATCCCTCTGCTCCTCCACACTATTCAAAGTCCTCCCGTTAGCCCTATACTCAACACATCTGTTATTCCTACCAAAGTGAATTACCTCACACTTCTCCGCATTAAACTCCATCCGCCACCTCTCGGCCCAACTTTGCAACCTGTCTAAGTCTTCCTGCAAACTACGACACCCTTCCTCACTGTCTACCACACCACCGACTTTGGTGTCATCAGCAAATTTGCTAATCCACCCAACTATACCCTCATCCAGATCATTAATAAATATTACAAACAGCAGTGGCCCCAAAACAGATCCCTGAGGTACACCACTTGTAACCGCACTCCATGATGAATATTTACTATCAACCACCACCCTCTGTTTCCTATCCGCTAGCCAATTCCTGATCCAATTTCCTAGATCACCCCCAATCCCATACATCTGCATTTTCTGCAGAAGCCTACCATGGTGAACCTTATCAAACGCCTTACTAAAATCCATATATACCACGTCCACTGCCTTGCCCCCATCCACCTCCTTGGTCACTTTCTCAAAAAACTCAATAAGGTTAGTAAGGCACGACCTACCTGCCACAAAACCATGCTGACTATCACCTATCAATTCATTACTCTCCAAATAACTATAAATCCTATCCCTTATAATTTTTTCCAACATCTTGCCGACAACAGAAGTGAGACTCACCGGTCTATAATTCCCGGGGAAGTCTCTGTTCCCCTTCTTAAACAATGGGACAACATTCGCTAACCTCCAATCTTCTGGTACTATACCAGAGGCCAACGACGACCTGAAGATCAGAGCCAGAGGCTCTGCAATCACTTCTCTTGCCTCCCAGAGAATCCTTGGATAAATCCCATCCGGACCAGGGGATTTATCTATTTTCAGACCCTCCAGAATATCCTGCACATCCTCCTTATCAACTGTAATACTGTCTATTCTACTCCCCTGCAACCCAGTGTCCTCCTCAGCTATATTCATGTCCCCTTGCGTGAACACCGAAGAGAAATATTGGTTCAATGCTTCACCAATCTCCTCCGGTTCCACACATAACTTCCCTCTGCCATCTATAACTGGCCCTAAACTTGCCCTAACCAACCTTCTGTTCTTGACATACCTATAGAACGCCTTAGGATTCTCTTTAACCCTATCCGCCAAAGTCTTCTCATGTCCCCTTTTAGCCCTTCTAAGCTCGCTCTTCAACTCCCTCTTAGCCAATCTAAAGCTTTCTAGTGCACTACCCGAGTGCTCACGTCTCATCCGAACATAAGCCTCCTTTTTCTTTTTAACCAACAAAGAAACTTTTTTGGTACACCACGGTTCCCTAGCCCTACCAATTCCTCCTTGCCTGACAGGGACATACCTATCACAGACTCGCAGTAGCTGCTCCTTGAAAAAACTCCACATGTCGGACGTTCCCAGTCCCTGTAATCTCCTAGTCCAACCTATGTTTCCTAATTCTCTCCTAATAGCCTCATAATTACCCTTCCCCCAGCTAAAACCACTGGCCCGAGGTTCATGCCACATTAAGTTGATCTTTCTCTACACCCTAGCTGTGACTGTAACACTACATTCTGCCACCCTCTCCTTTCCTTCTCTATGAAC